>NC_030435.2:23842726-23907726 GCF_001660625.3 Ictalurus punctatus
AAATAAAAAAGAAAAGAAAAGTTTATTAAGTCTGAGTTCTGATGCGAAATCATGATCTTGTTAAATCAGAGCTTTATTGTGTAGTTACAACATGAGAGCTCTCATCTCCGTGCCTCATTTCCCCCCCAAAACCCCCGCGGTCTCTCTCCGAACCCTGGCACCACCGCCGCCGAATGAAGGTGTAAATGTCAGCGCACGCTCTCGGTTTCTCTCAGGTCCACGTGACGGATCTGTTCCGATGAAACCCTCCTGAAGAATTAATGAGGCGACAGCGGCGCGCGCCCGCACAGCCAGGCCGAGATGATTTAAGAGAAAGTCCTTCGTTTTCAATAAATAATGAACACCGCTCTTCCTTTATTTACTGCAGAGAACCGCTGCGTCACGGGGACTGGTGAGAGACGCAGAAAAAAAACAACGCACCATTATAAATTCTGGAAGCACGTATTAAACAGCGAGGTGTGAGGATGTGCCGGGATTGGGACGGTCTTTAAATTTTTTTTTTTAGTTTTTTTTTTTTAATATTATGACGCGGTGCATCGTCGTAGCGCCGTAACGAACACATTAACACTTCGAGTTAACTCGTGAATTCCTTAAGAGTTCACTGCACAATTCAGGGGGTTTGCCTTCCAAAAATTGTCCCATTTGGAACCCTTTCTCCTAGTTGTAGGGTTCTACATAGAACCTTTTAAGGGTTCCCAGAGGGACCAAGTGAAGAACCCTACGAAGATTGACTGAAGAGAAACCAACACTCATGAATGAACTCTAAACCCATAATTAAGTTATTGCGAACCTCACGTTATAGTATATAACGGTATGTGGCTTTTGTACACATCAAATTTGACAGGTCAAAGGTCACCATCAATCAAGTGTCTGTTGACAGATCTAGGTCAAAAGGTCATCGAGGACGTTTATGTGTACTGTATTGCTGCACGTCAGAAGGCTGGTGATGATAGGATCCCAGTGAAAATCGAAATGTGGTTTGAAATTCCGATGTTAAATACACGTGCAAATGACTGTCAAACACACACACACACACACACACACACACACACACACACACACTATAGTAACAGCTCATTCACAAGGACGTTTACGGTGGCTGCTCCACATTAACACACAAAAGATAATATTTGACGTGGTGAACTTTTCTGTCGGGAGAACACTGATGGAAGGAGTCTCCAGTGTCAGCACTTTGTAAGTTTTCTGAGGAATTTCCAGGACACGGGAATTTCCGATGAACGATAGATTATAACTGCTATAGCATGATGAGAAAGAGTATGAAAAAAGTGTGACCTGTCAATGTTTAGAAAATAAAAATGGTCATTGTTGGCGAGTTGCGGTGCAGTGAGAGGAATAACAGACCCGGGGACGTGCTGTTAGAGGAAAATAATCAACTTTACGGTGGTCACAGTAACTCCGCTTCATAACACCGCCTCGTCACTCGGTATTTCACCGGCGCAGCACGTGACTGAGCTGATTTAACACTTTTTTTTCTTTTTTTTTTTTTAAATTATGGGTTATTGTAAAAGAAAAATATGTGTTAAAAGATGAATCTAGACATTTGTTTATTTATTTATTTATTTATTTATTTATTTATTTGTCCATATTATTTTCCATACATTTGTAGGAATCCTGGCTCGGTAGAAAGTCTCACAAGATTAGCTCTCATGCGCTCGTACTGATCTATCGATTTGTTCATCGCTCGTCAGATGTTTGACTTTTACGACACGGTTCTAAACGATCTCTCTCTAACCCAATGCCGCTCTACTCATATCTCATATATCGCACCATGCATCTAAAGTCCAGATTTCCTGTAGCGGAGAAAATAACTCGGATATCAGGCGGATAAAACGGCGGAGGATGGAGGACGGACATGGAGGACGGAGGGGTGGAAATGGGCTCGGCCTCGGATGCCGTCGTGCTCTAGCCTACAGTCTGGTTTTTTGATAAGCTCATAAGTGCATTTGCAGCATTTCCTCCTCAGCAGGCCACTAACAGGTTTCTGAGAGGTCAATTAGCTGTAATGGTACAATAATGCGGTTTACTTGAATCCTAATTGGATTTGGACGAGCCAATGGTTTCTCTAATGTCCTGGGTTAGAGGCTAAAAATGCACAGTGTCTTTCTGCAGCTATCGCTCATTTCAGGTGACATGCGAGCTGAGAGAGAGAGAGAGAGAGAGAGAGAGAGAGAGAGAGAGAGAGAGAGAGAGAGAGAGAGAGAGAGAGAGAGAGAGAGAGAGACTTTACAACAGAAACCAGAGCAAATGATCAGGGCCTTTAACACGGTGATCCTTTTTATTATTATTATTATTTTTTAAATGTTACTACAGCCTTAAGAAAAGAAACGTCACCACTATTTAACTACGGCAATTATTACATCCTCCGAATTTACTGAATTATTATGTTACTGAACGTTTTTAAAAGTGTATATTTTATTTAATCTATTTGAATTATTGATAGATAGATATGTAGACAGATAAATGGACAGACAGGTAGATATATCTGTGTATATATATGCACTGTACACACACACGCACACACACACACACACACACACACACACACACACACACACACACTCTCTGATTAAAGATTCAAATAAAAAAATATCATTCAAAAATATTCCAGACAGAACTTCGTGATCACTATGTGAACTTTTCTCATAGTCGCCACTCATTTGACCTTTGACCTTTCGGTCGCACCAAGCCTGAGATTTATTTGTTTCCGTGCAAACGCTCCAACAAACAGCATAATTCATGAGCTGTGTATTCACTAATGATTTATGTGTGATTTGTAATCACACACACACACACACACACACACACACACACACACACACACACACACCGTCAGAACCCCTGTGGGTCCGACTGTGGAACGTTCAAACACTCACTGCGGAAACTTCCAGCGTCACGGAATACTCCCCGAACTTCCAGAAAAGTGTAAACAAATGTGATGCCGATGATGAATACTGATGAGGACATTGAGAGAACTAAAACCCGGGTGAACCGCAGGTCACGCTGCTCTTCGCTAGAGTTACACCGTCATAGAAATTAGAAGAGGACAAAAATATTTGGAAAAGTTGAAGAACGGGTTTATTAACGCAGCGCTCCGAGGGACGTCGGCGCTGGTGATGGGATCTGTAAAGGAAACCGGAACGACCCGTGTTCCAGAGGATTTATAATCGCATATTTTAAACCCGCTCACTCGCTATTATCGTCCAATCAGAACGCAGCGTTTTCAGACTCGTCCTGAGAAATACGGTCTGACAAAACTGTATTATTCTTTGATTAATGAGGAATTAAAAGCATAGTTCTGGACATGGCTGTGATTAAAGGCCTCGTTGTTGTTAAATTGAACACGACCCGGGGCTCAGAGTAATAATTTACGCACCCAGAACTTTATTTTTCGTTGTAACTTTTAATGAGAAATTCTCCTGGCTGGGTCAGAACACTAATCCGCTGTGAGTCTCATTCACACCAATCACCATGTATGTTTTCCAAATGTCAGTTCTACCAATTTAATTAACTGCGCGACGTCAAGCACGAGCGTCTGCCGAGTAACGCCGCTCGCGCTCGTCTAGCCGAGCCGGTGCAAATGAATATTTCCTTTTCGTCACGTCGCTACTCGTCCTGTCGACTCCATACAACTTTTAGACGCTTCTGAGAGCTTTTCAAAAGGCAAAGGAGTCGAATATTGAAGCTATTGTGGGGTTTAATGAGTCTCGGGCGTTCAAGTCGGGGTTCAAGTGGAGCAATCGGAATCACTCGAACGTGCCGTGTGTCAGCGTTCACAAAATTATAATGTACAATAATAAAAAGCACAACTTTCTGGCCTCATCTTACTTTGTACAAGTGATACTAAATTTCTCACCGTTATACATCGATACATAAATTATCGATATACAAAAAAAAAAAAAAAACAAAAAAAAACATCCAGAGCAGAAAATTTTCTCTGATTCCCAATTTCTTGCGATTTCTTATTTTCATTTTCAAGTTTGTGTTTATAATAATAAATAAAGCGTAAAACATCAGCGCAGTACATCCTTGGTGTTTTCTTGACCTGCAGTGCAGACTGCTGAAGAGTGATTATTTACAGTACGTTAAAAAAGGGGCGGGGTTACAGTGACATCATCAGGAGGTGTGGTTAGATATTCTGCTGCGATATCCAATCTGATCTAATTGCCTTTAATTACCGAGAGTCACTTATAGATTTCACATCAATATTTTAATTGTACACTCTTTAGAAAAAAAAAAAAAAAAAAAAAAAAAGTAGACCCGTTAAGGGAACCCTTAAAGGTTCTTTGTAAAACCATAATACAAAGTGTTTTCCGAGTATCTAGCACGTAATTATACAAGAAACCTCTGAAGGATCCTTAAAGAATCCTTTAATAACCCACTTTTTAAAGAGTGATACTGTATATCCTGTACATATTTCCACTTTCCAAATATTTCCCAAATAATGAGCATTTAAAAAAAAAAAAGGGATAAAGTAGATCCCTGGTAGTCAAATATAAAAAATTCTTAAAATGCTCGACAACTCAATTTGTCTTTCTTTGACTCTGTTCAAATAAAAGACAACATTCTAGTTGAACATGTCTGAGGTGCATGATATTCTCCATGGTGTACCACAAGGTTCAGTACTGGGCCCACTTTTACTTCTCTACAGATGTGATTACGTCAGTCGTGGTGATGCCATCTCACAACGTTCCTTTCACAAGACAAGATGAGGAAGATCTACTCACCATTACTAAAATAGTGGATATAAAATGCTAAATGTTTTAGCTAGATGTAGTTTCCGTAGGAAAGAAGTCACTTAAGTTTCTGTGGATGGGGTAAAAGTGGAGCAGAAATAAGTGAAATTCCGATTACTTTAAAAGGGAATATAATATTCAAAAATTGAAATTTAAGAATGAAAAGTTTAAAAAAAAAGTTTTATTTATTTTATTGTATTTCTCCTGCAGTTAATAAGCAACTTCACCACAGCAGTTTGAATGTTTGAGACACAGATCATGACGACAATCACGACGACTGCGGAGAGTTTAAGAGAAGCAGAGCTCGTCAGTGTGTTTAACATGGCTGTGCAATCCAAACTGAAGTTACTAGACATTTTACAGTTCACCGTGATGGACAGGGACGTTTCGGCTCTGACGCGCCATTTACTGGACGTCGTTTTTAATCCCCCAGATGCACATAAAGTGTGCAGGTGAGCATGCCCCTCTGCATGGACACACAAAGTCACGTATAAACCAAGCCTTAATAGTTAGCAAGCTCATTTATAAATAGTTCACCAGTATTAAAATGTTAGCTATAGCTAAAAATGTACTCTCAGATTCTAATACTGCGGTGGGTTGGCACCGTGTCCAGGATGTCCCCCACCTTGTCCACTGGGTCCTCTGGGACAGGTTCCAGAGTTTCATCTTCAGGTGTTCATCATTTAGATCATTTCCTGTTCACTAATCACGCTTGGGTATTTTTTTTTTCTTTAGCTGTTAAATTATAGCGGGATATTTTCTCTTCCTTCTCGTTTTCCACTTCGACCCATTTCTCACTGGCGTAAATATCAATCGTGTCGAAGTGCCACAGAATGAAAGCTGTTAAACGGATGATTAACCCCAAATTACTGACTATTAGTCTCCTCGTTTGTTTGCAGACTGAGAGCTTAGATGCCAAGTCGAAGCTTTAATATGGATGTCAGGTGGTCGGATCCCTGTCATGCATAAATGTGAAACTTGATGAGGAAAATTATAGGAAATAAAGCAATATTCTGATTAAAAATAATCCACAAATATCTGTATTTTTAATCTTCAATTAGAAATACAGATATAAATAACACTAATTAATCGTGTTGATGATCATATTAAGAAAAGATTGTTATTAATATTAATATATACATAAAAATTCATATCAAATAATCATTATTTTCTCATTGGCAGCACAATGCCAGCCTCCACTGCTGATTCATAAACAGCTGTTTCTCCAAATTTCAGAACAGAGCGATGGACCCTAATGACGTAGCTCCAGACTGTAATTTACAGAAAGAAAAATTCCCCCTGGTTCAGTCTGGTGATACTTTAGGATCCTGATGTGTGAGACCGGAACCAAACGGCATTGTTTACTGTAAAGCATCTGCAACGATTTGTGCCGGAAGCGCATTGAAATCCAGGCGCTGTTATCTTCAGCCAAAAACACGGCCCATCTGTTCAGAAAAGATGCACCAGATCTAAAGCAATAAACATCTGGAATTTGATTTGTATTAACTCAACAAAACGGTCTTGCTTCATGTCCCAAGATATTATCGGCCATAAAGAGATACAGAAAACATCCAAAAAAACAAAAAAAACTAAACAAAATGAAATAAATATAAAACATGTGAGTATGATGTATTCTGTAAAGTGTGTATGCTAGCATAATTTATTTTATAGTTGTAGGTTGATATAGCCAATGGTCACATGATACAACATAACCAATAAGAACACAGCAAACAATAATTCAAAATTTAACAATAATAATAATAATAATAATAATAATAATAATAATAATAATAATAATAATAATAATAATAATCTCTCACAATGTGTCAATTGCAAAGTTTCGGAAAAGTATTTAATGTAAAATGAAATCAGTTTCGCCAGAGGCTGATTTGATTATATGGGGTTCAGCTGGACGAGACACAACCAGGTCTGATTACTGCAAACCCTGTCCGATCACATCTACACTTACATAGAACTTTCTCAACAGCGTGAAGTTGGTTAAAAGATCTTACGCAGTAACACACTGGCAAAGCTGAAAGAGATTCCAGAGATGATGAGGAAGAAGGTGATTGAAAGACATCAGTCTGGGAAGCGTTACAAAGATATTTCAGAGGCTCTGGGACTCCAAAGAACCACAGCGAGAGCCGTTATCTCCAAAGGGAAAAACTCGGTACGGTAGTGAACTTTCTCAGAAGTGTCCGAGCTTCCAAAATTCCTCCGAGAGCACAGCGACGACTCATCCAGGAAGTCACAAAGAGCCAAGGACAACATCAAAGGACCTACAAGCCTCTCCTGCATCAATAAAGGTCACTGTTCATGACTCCACTATCAGAAAGACACTGGGGGAAAACGGCTCCATGGAAGAGTGACGAGGTGAAACCCACTTTCGGGAGAATGTTCTGTGGACTGATGAGTCGAAAGTGGAACAGTTTGGAAGACAGGAGTCCCGTTACATCTGGTGTAAAATGAACGAAAAGACCATCATACCTACGGTCAAGCATGGTGGAGGCAGTGTGATGGTGTGGGGATGCTCTGCTGCTTCAGGGTCTGGGCTACTTGCAGTAATTGAGGGAAACATGAATTCTGCTCTCTACCAGAAAATCCTAAAGGAGAATGTCCGGTCTTCAGTACACGAGCTGAAACTCGAGCGTAACTGGATTATGCAGCAAGACAACGATCCGAAGCGTAGGAGTAAATCCACGTCATAATGGCTCAAAAAAAAAGCCAAATGAAAGTTTGGAGTGGACTGGTCAAAGACCTGGACCTTAAACAGGCAGTTCATGCTCGAAAGCCCTCAGAGTGGCTGAATTAAATCCGTTCTGCAGAGAAGAGCGGGACAAAATTCCACCACAGCGCTGTGAAGGTCTGATCTCCAGTTCTCGTAGCGTTTAGTTGCAGTCATTGCTGCTAAAGGTGGCACAACCAGATTTTAAGTTTAAGGGGGCAATTAGTTTTTCACATGGGTGATAGGAGTTGGATAACTTTTTTTTTTTACTTCAGTTAAAAATAAACAATAATAAAAACTGTATGGTGTGTTTACTCAGACTGCCTTTTGTTTTATGTTGTATTTCGTTTGAAGATCTAAAACTAATCAGTACGAGATGTACACAAAAACAGAAGAAATCAGGATGGGGTAAATACTTTTTCACAGCACTGTATATAGATGTCTTTGAATCAACATTTACAGTGAACATTATAATAAAATAAGCAAGTTTACATCAATCAAAACTAGCTTTTTTATTTCCACTTGGACATAAGCTAATAAACATTACGGAACATTTCATCTTGACTTTTTTTTGCGTCTAACGCTGTAAATCAGTTCTGCACGTCAAAAATCAGGGTTTTTAAAAAAATTATTATTATTGTACATAAAAATATGTTTTTTCCCCTCTACTGCAGCTATTGTATTGTTCATACAACAACAACAACAACAACAACAATAACAATAATAATAATGAGCAAAGATTTTTATTCTTTCAGAAAAGGCCGAACGTCCTTGAGAAGAAAGTGAAGTGGCGTTTATAAAAAGCGCTGGTTTCGTGTTTATTCTCCGTCTCTCGCTCCACCTCTTCCTTCCCTCCTCTGTGAATAAACGATCATCCGCGTTCCTTTGTGCGGGTTTCAAACTGTCTGCAAACGATGCGCAGTGAATGTTTTATTTCCCGATTCCCTCAAAACTCAGTGAAGACACAAACCCCGTGAATCCCTCACCTTCTTTTTCAGCATTGAGGTCCTGCACTGAGCTTCAGACAGAAAGATTTTTATTTTAAACAAAGTAAACTTAAATCTGGATCCCCGAGACAAATTCAGCACAGTCAGCACAAATGTGCCATTATATAGTGTATATCATTTCAAAATAATAAAAATGACACATTCAATTACTAAAAATTCTAAACTTGTATTTAGAAAAAATAATTCTTTCTTTCTGCTATTAAAGAATACTGACAGGTGTATGATTTAGTAAAAAAAAAAAAAAAAGAAAAAAAAAAAAAAAAGAAGAACAATCCAAAAGGTAAGAAGAAAAAGAATTTTAAACTAGAGTAAGAATCTGTGCATATGAAGTAATACAATTTTAATTAATTTTTATTTACATTTTTAAATGAGTTAGGTTAAAAAATATACTAAAGGATTTGGTATGTATTAGTTGTTTCTTTACTTTATTATTAATTCAGTTGCAACACCACCAGATTAATCCATACTTAGTATTTTCTTTAACGTTAAAATATAAATAAAAAAAAATAAAAGTCCAAAATATCTCTTCTCTCTCTCTCTCTCTCTCTCTCTCACTCATATATATATATATATATATATATATATATATATATATATATATATATATATATATATATATATATATATATATATATATATATATATATTACAGTGGAAATACTGAAAAAAAACAATATAGTATGCAAAATTATTTACTAATAAAAAATGTAAGACTTGGGATTGCTTACATAATCCCCACAATTAATGTTAAACCTCTAAATTAGTTCTTGCGTAACTGCTTAGAAGTCACATAATTAGCTCACCTGGAGCTCACCTGAGTGCAAACAGCATCATGAACACCAAGGAGCTATATATATTTAAAAAAAAAACACTAGCATGAATTGCTGTATCTTGTGCTTGTTGCTAAAAAAAAAAAAAAAAAGGCAGATGAACCTTTAGATAATTCACGTTCAAGTAGAAGTAACACTCCAGTTGTCAGCTTTACTCAGCTAGCAAAGGAGTTAGCACGCAATCTAGCTAACGTGCTAGCTAGTTAGCAAGCAGATACAAATCTGTACCTAGCGCTAATGAAATAATGGAGAATCAGGAGCTTCATCACATGCGCGAGCTTCCTTGCAGAATGAAACGGGTTGCTCTCAGAACATTTATTTCACATCCTCTTTCATAGTTTCGACCCCGTGGTTTCTTCTTCAGAGTGTGTTCGCGCGTGCACAGGTTTAGCACGCTCGCAGACACAAAATGGCCGCCTTGCACGTTGCCTTCTCACCTCTTCTTTTTCAAGTCGTACGTTTTAAAGCCATTCTCAGGCCTCGCCATGTGAATTAAACTCCTCTGAGCTCTGATCAAGGTGCCACTTCCCACAGCGGGGGTTTATAGCCTTTCCTTTATTTATCCCATCCTGAAATTCTTTACAGTTTCACTCCTCTGTGGTTCTCTGCTCTAAATTTCAGTCTGGAAAATAACGAGGTTAATTAAGGAAGAAAAAAGAGACACCCTGCTGTGTTTGATCAGTAAGGCTGAATGATTCTTTACGAGGCTCTGGGAAGGGGATTAAGTTCCTTTCTGATATAATTTGAACGACACGGACGCTTTCATTCCAGCTATTCTCAGACAAAGTCTAAAAATAAAATAAAAAGCTCACAAATATGGTAAGAAATATAATTAGATCAATAAAACAAGCTTAAAAATATAAGCTGGTTCCCTTACATTCAATATTCAAGATATTGTTGAAAGGGTTTTAAAGTTTTTTTTTATTATTATTATTATTTATTTATTGTTTTTTATTTAAAATAAATAAATAAATAAAAAATTCTCTCTCGTCACTTCTTCATGCTCACTGCAGTGCTTCGTGCTCGGGCTCTGCAAACTTCCGTGTGTAAAATGAGGGGATAAATAGATAACGAGGGAATGAGCAGCAGGTGTGTGTAAAGAGACAATTACTACCTGGCCACACCCTCTGACTCTGACCCCGCCTCCACCTCCACCTCCCCTCCACCTCCCCCTAACACACCTGTTACAATGCAAAACTGTGATACGGTGGCGTTTTGTGCACGCCGTAATAACGAAATACTACACGAGAGAGGTTTATTATTTTAATTATTACAGTTCTAATTAATTCATATATAATTTTTAAATTATTTATAAGCTTGGCCATTTTCTCTCTGACTTTTACCAGCATTTTTTTAAACATAATTTTGACAATTTTTTAAACAGCTTTTTTTTTTTTTTTTTAATTTCACTGTATTTTAATTTTTAAATTAGCCTATATTTACTACTTTCTCTCATTTCTATGGTACTTTTTATGGAAATTTCTTCCGTAACTCCTTACTCTCAAGCACTTTGACTTTCATTTTAAATCTACCGAAGATAATTTACAAATAAAATGAGAATATTATTATTATAGTAGTCAGGTGTGATTTTGGTCTGTTCTTCTAAACATATTGTCTTGTATGTGTATATGTATATGTGTGTGTGTGTGTGTGTGTGTGTGTGTGTGTGTGTGTGTGTCCAGTATATATTTCCAGATGTCTTTTTTTCAGTTCATACGCAGGCATCACGTGCCTCAATAACACTCGCAGGTAGCACGAGAGGAGCACAAAGAAGCAGTCTGGTGGGACAATATGACTCGTGCTGGCAAGCAGGAATGAAATGTCATCTCGCCCTCGTAGGTTGTTGCCATGAAATAAACATGAAAAAGAGACGCTGGAAAGATGGCAGGGTTATTACGCCCGCCTCAGGCTCGCCGCTGACCTGAATTACCGAGTCGTTTTGTTACTGCTAAGTATGTCATATCCGTACGTCGCTCCTCAGGGTTACATGCGGAGCGGGAGCGGCCGTGAGTAATTATTGTGTGCCCTCCAGAGGAACTTTAATGCCTGCCTATTTTTATATTTTTGTGGGTTTCTTTTGCACCTATAAAAAGCTGTAAATGCTCTTCAGCTCAACGCTTTTCTCCTGACCCACTTCTGCAGCTGTATAATCACCGCGATCGTTACATGATTTCGCTCTTTCTATGAAAAGAGAAAGAAAAAAAAAACCCCCAGAAACGCTTATAGGGATTTATAGGAATGTGTGGGGAAATAAATGCAGTGTGCTTTCAGAAACCCAATTTCAGTACATACACTGCATCTTCTGGACTTTTTCTCCCCTTGCAGCATATACCATACAATGAAGAATCATCATTATCATTTCGCTTTTAGCCTACAGGGTTTTTTTTTTTTGTTAGCATATAAATATAAACATTAAAACAGGCGCTTTAACACATCTCCACGTGTTTATTTTACTGACACGAACCCGAAGCAGGACAACCATTTATTGCAAAATAAATTAAGTTAAAATGTTCCCAGTCGTGAGGTGGGACACTGTGCTGTGGATGTTTCTTCGCTTAGCAGAATCCATGAAACTTGCGTTACTGAGTGATTTTAGTCAAAAAAAGTCTCTGATTAGCAATTCTGTCATTTTTTTGTTCTGTCATTTCTGCCGTGTCGCTAGATGGACTTTGAGGCTTTTAGTCGTCAGCTAGCTTACGCTCAGAAGCCTACGTATGACTTTTTTTTTTTTTTTTTAGACACGTCATAGTGACCATCTGATAATTTGGGAAAAACGTCAACGTTAGTCTCTTGAGTGATGTTCCTCAGTCTGAATGTTGTTAGCTTTCTGAAAGGACCTCATTCCTTTAACGAACCATGGAGGTTGTAGCAGTTAGCATAGTTTTCAATACGGCCACCGACATTCCGTTCTTCGGATTCTTCATTTTATCAGACTTCATTTGACTTTTTTTTTCTGGCCCTGAAATTAGCTCCACCCCCTAGGAAGAAGAGATCTCTTCATTTCTGAGACATTTTCTTTTAAGGCAACTCATTAGGCATGCACAAGCTCATGATTTGCGTGTGTTGGGTGTGGCTGTTAACGCTTTCATTGCAGTTCCTCTCACAGGCAGTAGAGAGATAAAAAAAAAAAAAAAAAAATTTTACAAACCGCCCCTTTAATGTGGCTTTAACAACAATGTACAATAGATGTTACTTTTTTTACTCATCCAGTCAGAATTTAAGACAAGGTGTGCAAGGTCTAGTACAAAAAATATGAAAGTCACCAGAAAACTTCTTTCCCCTGTATTTTCGAGCCTTTACGGATTAATCTGTATTCATGTGTGAGAATTTCTCACGAGGAAAATAAGGTCAGGAGTGAACTGTACAGTCCTCATCATCCCCGTGTTTCATGTTACCTGCTTCTCCTTTGCTTTGTCTTTGACATCGCCTCTTTAAAAATTCATAAAGTCTGACCATTTACATAAAACGTAAATCTGCTGATTGGTTGTAATACAGCAGAGTCTGGCTCACATTAATGTCCAGTCAAGGTTACAGGAGTGTGTAGGGATTAAAAACCGCTAGTCAGCTTCCACTCACGTTTCGTCTCTGATGAAAGACGGTATGGCAGTTTAAATCTCACTACACTTTAAAACGGTTTACACATACATTTGTTAATATAAGTTTAAATGCTTTGTATTTGTACTTGTTTGACTTAGTGACATAATGTTTGCTTTAAAGATAGAAGTTGGTTACGTCATTGTCTGTTCCTGCAGAATTAATGAGGCCCCGCCCCTTTCACTGAGAGTGACAGGCATAGAGTCAGAATCCACGCCTCAATCTTTCATACGTACATGCGCAGAGGCCACGCCTCCATCATTAATACTTACAGGCGCAGAGGCCACGCCTCCATCATTAATACATACAGGCGCAGAGGCCACGCCTCCATCATTAATACATACATGCGCAGAGGCCACGCCTCCATCATTAATACATACATGCGCAGAGGCCACGCCTCCATCATTAATACATACATGCGCAGAGGCCACGCCTCCATCATTAATACTTACAGGCGCAGAGGCCACGCCTCCATCATTAATACATACATGCGCAGAGGCCACGCCTCCATCATTAATACATACATGCGCAGAGGCCACGCCTCCATCATTAATACATACATGCGCAGAGGCCACGCCTCCATCATTAATACATACATGCGCAGAGGCCACGCCTCCATCATTAATACTTACAGACGCAGAGGCCACACCTACATCATTAATACATACAGGCGCAGAGGCCACGCCTCCATCATTAATACTTACAAGCACAGATGCCACTTCTCCTTCAAAAGGATTAACAGGTTTAGAGCCTCCTGTATTAGTTCTTACAGAAATGACGGACACACCCCCTTTATTGGGACTAACAGACAAAGACAATGCTTCTTTCAGTGGCTACAACCCTTTACTGAGGCCACGCCTCCTTCATTACTACTGACAGACACAGAGTCTGATACCACACCCCTTAATTAGTACTTAGACAGACAGAGACCATGCTAGCCTTCACTAAGGCCACACCTGCTTTGCTTGGACTAACATCAGCCGTGCATCATTCACTGCGGTCACGCCTGTTTTATTAAGGCCACGCCTCCTTCACTGGGACTAGCAAGCACAGAGTTAGATGATACAGCTCCTTCATTAGTACTTAAGACCACGCCCTGCTTCACTAGGACCAAATGGCAGAATCAGAGACCTGTCTCCTTCATTAGTATTGAGAGGTACAGAGACCACACCCCCTTTTTCTGGGGCTAACAGAAACAAAGTCAGATCATTGGCACACACTGTATGCCACATCTGCTTCACTGATGCCACACCTCCTGACTAATAGGCACAGAGTGAGAGGCCACACCTCCTTCATTAGCACTTATAGGCACTGAGGCCACACCTCCTTCACCAAGGCCACGCCTCTAGTGTTTAACTCTGGTGTTTCCTGCACTTGTATTGCAGTCAGCTCCATTAACGACTCAGCGGATTAAAGCGTCGGCCTGATGAATGAGCACAGATGTTAAAAGATCGTTACTCACATCAATGGCTAATGGTTCTTACTTTTAAATTCTGACTCCTTTTAAAGTCTCAGATTAAAGGAGCGGTCAAACCAAACACGGAAAAAAATACGCCTGGCAAAAGAGAGGCAGTTCCCTCGGATGGGAGAAGAAGAAGAAAGAAAGAAAAAAAAAACCTCTAAAGCTATCTAAATCTAAAGCTCACACACACCATAGTGCCCTTAAATCCTCCCCCAAAAAGCAGCCCTCTCTTAAATAGAACACAGATGGGGTGCCAATATTTTTCACAACACGACAGTGCATTATCATGGCTTAGGGTAAAATTTATATTGTTTACATTTACACATGAAACAAATCCATGTTTAGGTGTGGAGAACAAATATAATTACCATCCAAAGCATCACTCGTTAACACACGTTTCATATCTGTGTGTGTGTGTGTGTGTGAGAGTGTGTGTGGGTGTGTGTGAGAGAGAGAAAGTGTGTGTTTTGTTTATTGGAAAAAAAGAAAGAAGATAATAAGAGGTGCACACCTTCATTATGGTGTTGCTCATTTCCAGGTCACATTCACCGTCTCATTAAATATGTTAACGTGCACACACACACACACACACACACACACACACACACACACACACACACACACACACACACACACACTCATTATCCCATCACCCACTGACACACCGAGTCCAGACCCCTCTGCTGCATGCACATTAAATCTAATATGTAGAGCTGAGCTGTAGATTAGAGAGAAACATTCCGGTGTTTACATCCTGGTAATAAACTCAAACCTGAGGATCGTCTACATGTGTAGGTAAAATACCAGAAATGAGGTCAGGCATGTAATTAAATCTCTTGAGCAGAGATGACACACACACACACACACACACACACACACACACACACACACACACACACACACACACTCTCTTTCTCTCCTCTCCCATTCTCTCTCTCCTTCTCTCCCATTCTCTCTCTCTCTCTCTCTCTCTCTCTCTCTCTCTCTCTCATTCTCTTGCTCTCTCCTTCTCTCCCATTCTCTCTCTCCTTCTCTCTCTCATTCTCTCGCTCTCTCCTTCTCTCCCATTCTCTCTCATTCTCTCTCTCCTTCTCTCCCATAATCTCCCATTCTCTCTCTCTCCCTCATTCTCTCTCTCCTCTCCCATTCTCGCTCATTCTCTCTCTCTCTCTCCCTCATTCTCTCTCTCCTCTCCCATTCTCTCTCATTCTCTCTCTCCTCTCCCATTCTCTCTCATTCTCTCTCCCATTCTCTCTCTCTCTCTCTCATTCTCTCTCTCTCACTCATTGTCTCTCTCTCATTCTCTCTCTCTCTCTCATACTCATTCTCACTCTCTCTCTCTCTCTCTCTCTCTCTCTCTCTCTCTCTCTCTCAAATTGGGAATGTTTACAGTATTTTTCCCGAGTGCAGAGTGTTCTTGCATTAAATAAACCAGCTAGAAGGAGTTATTACTGGAGTACATTTACTAAATGAAGAATATGAAGAATACCGGAGTATAGGTTAGTATTTACTCTAGTGAACTGTACTACATTGTAGTATACTGTAATATATTATAGTATTTACTGCACTTCATTATTAATATATACTACAGCATACCGTCATATCAGAGTTATTATAGAATACTACGGGATACTACAGCGAGTCCCAGTGTTCATTATAATCTACTGCAAAGGTTCATGACATTCACCTGAGCGGCGAAGGTGATCACACGAAGGCTAATGTAGTACAGTGTAGCACAGTCGGAGAGAATTTACTACTGTAACGACTGTAGGGGTTTTTAATATGACTATAGTGGAGTTACCACAACAAATGACCACACATCACTGCAACTCACTGTAGTATCCTTACTGGAGTAGGGTTCAAAAGCACGATAGTATTTACCACCTTTTCTATAGTCAGTTTACTCTAAAACACTGTAGTATTCTTGCATGTGGGGTTATAGGAAAATAATCAACGAAGGGGGTGCTGAGGTGTTGGCATGTTCTCGAGAAAAAGAAAAAACTCCTCTGTCCTCCCCTGACACTGGAGACTCCTTCCATACATGTCGTCTCTCTCTCTCTCATTCAGCGCTGCTGTAGGAGTCCCTGCGAAAGCCGTTACTATAGAAACGCAAACGGAATGATTATAATCAGAACGAGCGCATTGATATTAATATGAATCTGTGATTTGTAGCTGCACTACTCTCAGAGCTGCTGTTATAGAAAACTAATCAATGCCTTCTCCTCTGACCAATCACAATCCAGAACCCAAAAGTGCTTTGTGGAAGGAGTCTCCAGTGTCAGAGACCCTCTGCTAACGGGAACTAATCGCTATGGGTTAAACGGAATAAAACACTTGGGGACGTGCCGTTGTAGAAAATGGATCAACTTCTGGGTGGTAAGTGTAACTCCGCTTCATTATTCGACTAGAACCGCACCACGCACACTCCTCATACACCGTCCCACGTACATCGGAATAACTCCACTATTACACACTCACGTACAGAATATAAAACTCTGTGTGGAATTTCAGGGCTAAAATGTCGCGGCTGTTTTGAATAAGGGGAAATACATGCGCATATTCTCAGACTAATGGTTCCCGAGTTCGAGTTCTTACTTCAGTGGCACTTCCTCGGAAATTTCTGGATGACTGAAACCCAGCAGGGGAGAGAAAAGAAAAATCTCAGTAAAGATCCCGAGCTCTGCTGGGCTCCACGTCTTAATGATCTGAACCTGAACGCTGGTACAGACTCGACTTCGCTCCATCCCTCTTTTGTTCTTTCCCTCACTTCCCCCGTGTGTATGTGCGACTGTCAGCTGGAATAATGTCATCGTTTAGCACCGCTGTGTGTGCATAGGAATGTTGGAAAGAGCCTCGAGCCTCCACCGGCTCTGGCTCAAATTCATCACGGCCTTTAATCGTCTCTGCTCGCTTTCCTCGACTTTTTTGTGCCGTGCGTTTGCAGTGAGTCACCGAGGACGGACTTTATGACTTCCTTTAGGCTTAATTCACTCCTTAGGGGATAAAAAGTTATGACTGCCCTGTGCTGCAGTGTGGAGGTTTTTTGTTTTTTTTGTTTTTATGAAATCAACAACACTTCAAATGTTAAGTGGATGCTGCGCTCCAAGCTATAGCTGAAAAAAAAAACCCCATAGTCTCTCATATCACCTCCTATAGCAAGGAATACAACCTCATAAATACTACAGCTAAACCGAAAACACTCTCACATTCAGCCCCAGAAACGCTCTTCTACCTGTCTGTCTGTCTACCTACATACCTCCCCATCTGTCTGTCTGTCTACCTACCTACTTATCCACCTACCCATCCGTCTGTCTATCTACCTACCTACCGTTTTATGTCTACTTAGGCTAACCTACCTGTCTGTCTGTCTGTCTGTCTGCTTTCCTACCTACCTACCTGTCTGTCTGCCTGTCTGTCTGCTTTCCTACCTACCTACCTGTCTGTCTACCTCCCTACTTGTCTATCTACCTACCTACCTACACATCTGTCTACCTCCCTACTTGTCTGTCTACCAACCTGCTTACCTACCTACCTCCCCATCTGTCTGTCTACCTACCTACCTCTTCATCTGTCTGTCTACCTACCTACTTACCTACCTACCCATCTGTCTGTCTGTCTACCTACCTACTTACCTACCTATCTACAGAACCTGTCTTTCTACCTACTGCATGCCTACCCAATTTACCTACCTACATGTTTACCAGTCTGTCTGTGAGTATATCTACCTACCTGTCTGTCTGTCTGTCTGTCTACCACACTGCCTACCTAACTGAACACCTACCTGTCTACATACATACGTGCATGTCTACCTGCCTGTCAGTATATCCACCTACTTGTTTTGCCTACCAACCTACCAACTTACCCGTCTGTCTGTATGTCTATGGCCAACCTGCCTACCAACCTACCTACTTACCTACCTGTCTGTCTGTCTTATGACCTACCTGCCTGTCTACCAACCTACCCACATACCTGTCTGTCTGTCTTACCATATACACCTGTCTGCCTACCCATTAACCAACCTGCCTTTTTATATACTCGTCTGTCTACCTACCTATTTACCTACCTGTGTGTCCACTGACCTACTCACCAACCTACCTGTCTATCTATCTGTCTGTGTGTCCATCTACTTACCTGTCTATCTTTCGACCTACCTACATTATAATCAGAATTCTGTCTAAAAGAGGAACTCCGTGTGAAGAGTAAAAAAAACAAGGCGACGGTTATTCATTAAATCATCCGCACTGAGCATGTTTACCCGCACCAGGATAATAACGTGTTTGGTGTTCCTGTCTCGACACGCCGGTGTAAATAACGAGCAACCCACTCCCAGATAAATGTTTATTTTATGATTACACTTAGCTGGAATCAGATATGAGGAATTAGCATTAGCATGAAGTGCATGTGAAGACTTGTTGCGTGATAAGAGCCAGAGGAGATCGTGCTAGAGAGAATAATACGCACCAGATAGAGGTTATTTTGTTTTTTCCCTTTTTGGCAATATGACTCGGCTCGACTGCCAATTAAACACAAAATATTATCTCAGACTGCCGTTTTGTTATTTTGCTGACGTTAGAGATGATCCGAACCGATATACAGTACTTCAAACGGATGTCTCCCTGCTCTAACGCACATGATGACATCATTGTTGGTTTTTATAATCAGTTGATTCGGCGCTGGGAAAAGTACACAAAATGTAATAATCAAAACTCCCAGCTTTGGACTAGCAGACAAAAAAAAAATAATTCTCACGACTTCATAGTTTCTAGAAACCGTCAAGTGACTTTTCTAAACCTTCCCACATACCACAGCGGTGTTGAATTCCGGATTCTGATTGGTCAGAAGTTGATCCTCACAGGTTTGTATTAATGTGCGCATTCTAATACGGTCTACAGTAGAGACGATATCGTTTCTATAGTAACAGCTCTTTTACAGGGATCTAAAAATGGTTGATACGCTGACGGAGAAATAAGTTTAGGTCGCATTTATGGAAGGAGTCTCCAGTGCCAGTGCTTTGTAGCAGTCCGAGGTAAAGGTGTCACTTTGAGTGTGCGCTTCTTCGCGGTTTCTGAGTCACACGACGTGACGAGAGGACTGTTTATAGCTGCTGTAACGTAAGTGCAGGGTGAAAAGTATGATGCGTTTTTCTTTAGTAAATACAAAAATGGTAAATGTCAGCAAATCGCCGTGGTATAAAAGGAGTAAAACGTTTTTTTTTTTGTTACACATTACGTTCCCTTTAATTTAATTTGCTGCTAAACTATTCAAATCAGCATCACAGCCTAAACCGGTCTCTCCTCTCGTTCTGCTCGCGCCTTCACAGCAAGTCTGCATCATTACACCTAAACTTTTATTGGGTAATCAGTGCGCGTTTGCCTCCGACTGTCCCCACCACAAGCTGCTTCTTTATCAGCCTCGAGCGCCGTCTCCAATCAAACCCGTGTCCTCCATCTTCCCTCTCGCTCGCTGCCATTCCCCAAGCGTAGACAAGCTTTGTTCTATTTCTCACTCTCGAGTTTCCACGCGTACTTCACTGACAGCCTATTGATCCTCCTCGTCTCCCACAGTGCACCGCTATGAAGCTGACACCTAATTCGAGGATGGGATTTCACAAACCTTTCAGAGAAAGTAAGAGAGATCAGCGGTGCACTTAATCTGATGACTGGGAAAGCAGAAAATTGTTCTTTTTTTCCCCCCCTCTTCCTCTCTTCCTGTCTGAGTCACTCTCTCAACATCTCTGGTTTACGCGCTCGCTCGTCTTTCGCTCTCACATACACACACACACACACACACACACACACACAGACATGCCGTCTTTCTCTTTGGCCTCGGTTCGTTCTGATAACTCTATGACGGGATCCCAACTGGTTGTTGGCTTATTAGAGAGATGAGGCACAGAGAGGAGGAGGAGCTGATACAGCGTGGGACTCAGAGCTGAAAAAAAGAGTCACGGATGGGTTATCAGCCGAGCTCCGGCAACGTAAACACTACGTAATCGATGATCACTGTGACGTCGAACGTGGAAGAAAGGTCATCGCTGAACAGCAGCGCCTCCAACGGTGATGCAACGTAACACGGAACATAACATCGCTATGATGTGTTGCGATCTTGTACAAAATCACAAAAAACAACGCGAACGTAACGTGTCCAGGCTGATAACTACGCAAACAAAAAGCGATTGAGAAACGTTCATTATTTCCACTGTGAAATCAGTAAGAACCAGTCGACATTCGGCCCTATTAATGTTACGTGCTGTCGTATAAGTCACATGTAATTAACATAAATTTCCCACAACAAACGAATAACCAGATAAACAACCAACAAGCACCTGTACGAGAGGCTAGGAAACACAAACGAGACTTTTTTTTTTTTTTTAAACGACAAAAAACGTACGTAAATGATTAAAAAATGACACAAAATTAACAACAAGAGATTACTGGCATGGATTGACTTTTCCTATCATAGTTCCCATGGCAACAAGCATTGTTAGCAGTGCTAGACAAACACTGCACTATTCTCGAACTAACTTAAATTGATGTCATAATGTTGTATGTTATTCTGTTGTTTAGTTTGCTTTTTATTGTTTTTATATATGCATTTGTTTGATGTCTATTTTATTATTTATTTTTTTTTTTAAATTAATGATTAATTCTTCACCGTCCACTTTAAAGCACTTTGTTTAAAAAAGTTATTAATAAAAAGAATCTTATTATTTGTCCTGTCTCAGCCCCTCATCCTCTCATTGGTTTGTTCCCCAAATGTGTGCGCCTGTTCTGTGTTTACTCCCCGATCCGTTTGTCTAGTTATACCTCGGTGTATCGTCTCGTCGCGCCTTCGTGTCGTAATTTAGACCCGTGTCTCTTTCACGGTTCTGTTTATGAATCGCACGCCGGAGCTGACGAAGTCCGCTTGTATTTCTGATAAGAGCACCAGGCAACAAACAGAACGTTTTGAACAACGGTACGACACGGCGAATGTTCGCCTGAAGGTAACGGAGTCAACAAAATAACACATTAACGATAAACAAACTACAGTCGGATCGACAATACATTTCTGAGAACAAAATAACGTAGCAAACAAACTGATTTTTTAAAATTTTAGCTAAAGAAGAGCTCCCGAGGTTCTCACAGGGCACCGTTTGCGTTCAGGAAACTCTTCCGTGCGGTAATACGTCGTAGTGTGTTTGCGCTTGCGAGATGGGTTTGTTCGCGATCGTTTGGTCATTTTTTCCGGGTTACTTGACTTGGCGATGGATCAACGGTCAGGTCCTGAACACAACATAGCTAGCTAGCTAAAAAGAACACGCAAGTTAGCCTCGTTGGTTAACTGCATAAAATATCTACACAATCCTTGAGGATGTGTTACATCTGAAGTACAGAATGCACGGGGGATCCAGCAGCTCAGACGTGACCGTTAGCTACAAGATGATGGATTTACTTCGATTAGTGAACATACTTCTCTCAGAAAGCTGCTTTCTGTTTGTTCTGCCAGGCTGAAGGAGAACCTGATGTAGCCAGAATGCAGCGTTTCCACTAAAGGTCATAACAAGAATGTAGCATATCACCTACAAATGCTGAGAACATTACAGTCCAGATAAAATATATCCGTGAAGTTGCATGGATTAGATCATGGATTAGGTCCCGTATCAGATTTATAAAGGACAGGACCTTCAGGTGATTCGCGTCTCCTCTAACATCAGTTCTAGCACTTCAGACCCTGCAGTGCTCACGTAAAGAGAGGCCGACGCGCTGTTATTATTAGACCTTCTCTTTTTTTTTTTTTTTTTAATGATTCCTCAAAGTCTAAAACCTGAAGCACATTAAATCAGACATCAGGAATGGACACATGGAGACATCCACAGAGTGCGAGGAGAGAGAGAGAATGAAAGCCTTTTGGAGACAACAGGAAAAAAAAAACCCACACACACAGTCCATTTTCATTGATTTCTCAGTGAAGCCCAAACAAAAGCTGCTCCACTCTTCCATCTGCCCACCAAATGAAAGGCAGATTCACTCCTTCAGCGCTAAAAGCATCTTCATTCACCTCTCTAGAGTGAATCCTAATGTTCCAGACCATTCCCAGCCTGGCAGGCCCCATAAAGATCCGAGCTTTCTGCATTTCGCTCAACAGCAGTGGAGCAGTGGCTTAGAATCTTTCTTTCAACTCCATCTACACCAAGGTGTTCAAATGTTTCTTGGAAAACTCAAATCATCCTGTCATTGCATGCCCAAGTAGACGTATCGTACCAATTCCCAGGTGTTTATTATACGTGTGAAAAACTGGAATTATGATACACAACAACCTGCATATTCACTTCTTCAAGCCTAATGATTCACTACATGATTAATTCATTCAGAACTAAATGATTCATTCACTCAGAACTAAATTATTCACATAATCAGAACGAAACGATTCACTTCTTCAGAACTAAATGGTTCATTCATTCAGAACTAAATAATTAATTAATTCAGAACTAAACGATTCACTTCTTCAGAACTAAATGGTTCATTCATTCAGAACTAAAGGATTCACATATTTAGAGCTAAATGACTCACTCCTTCAGAAATAAATGATTCACGTATTTAGAGCTAAATGACTCATTCTTTCAAAACTAAATGGTTAATTCATTCCGAACTAAGCGATTCACTCCTTTAGAACTAAACGATTCACTCCTTCAGAACTAAATAATTAAGAACTAAACGATTCGCTTCTTCACAACTAAATGGTTCATTCATTCAGAAGTAAATGATTAATTAATTCAGAACTAAACGATTCAGTCATTCAAAACTAAACAATTAACATTTTGAGAACGAAATGATTCACATATTTAGAACTAAATGACTCGATCAGAACTAACCAATGCATTTTTTCCAGAAGGAAATGATTAATTCATTCAGAACTGAACAAATCGCTCAATCATGACTAAATAATATCATT
This sequence comes from Ictalurus punctatus, assembly GCF_001660625.3. NCBI lineage: Eukaryota > Metazoa > Chordata > Actinopteri > Siluriformes > Ictaluridae > Ictalurus > Ictalurus punctatus. The sequence goes on from NC_030435.2 coordinate 23,866,033, forward strand.
AACTCAGAACTAAACGATTCACATCTTAGAACTAAATGAATCACTCATTCAGAATGAAATGATTCAATCATTCAGAACTGAACATATGACTCATCCAGAGCTAAATGATTCATTTATTGCATGTAACAAATAAAAAAATGTAGGCAAGTTGGTGTGGTATAAGAGGAATAAAACATTTCAGGACGTGCTGTTATAGGAAAATAATCAACTTCGGGTGGTAACAGTGACTCCGTTTCATCACCTCTCCTCATTAGCAGTTTCTTTGACAGTAATTAAATTCTTACTTATAATCCGTAGAATTTACACGTCGTCATGACCAACGATCAGCAATAGTAGTTCCGTGTTTTGTTTGGAAAAGCCATACAAGCTCAGCATATTCTTCTAAACACATTCCTCATATGTGATATTAAGGAGTCTCAGGAGCTCCAGAAACACCAGCAGGGAAAATTATTTCACTGAACGTAGCCTGTTATTGCTGACACCAACATGCGGGTGTATTTTATGCCATGCTGCAATACCTTTACATTTACATGCACACTTTTATGCTGCGGGCAAAAGTAAGTGTCTGATAGAGAAATGACCGTATTAATATCAGTCCCCGTGCTCAGCAGAAGTCTCGTCGGATCAGGGCCGGACTGGGACATCGGTTCAGGCTCACGCTCATCCAGGACACTTCATACACCCACAGCCACTTCTGAAACCACCGACGACCCTATTTTATCTTTCCTAAATTTAATTTATTACACTCATTACGGCCATCCCATAAAACATAAACAAGCAACCTAGAGGTAGTGAAGCAGTCCTAATTTATATCAGCGTACAGTACACGGGTCTGCGCAGAACATTATGCCAAGCATTTAACAAACTCCAGAAGTGCAAAGCTGCCAGTAACTCTCTACTTCTCTCTCACAAACCTACATTAAATGCAGAAGAGAGGTAAACAAAAGACTCTCTTATATACACAGTGATAATGTATGTTTATAATATTTATACATTTCCAAGAAAGCACAGAAATGAACCAGCTGCAGCGTCTTGTGACCGCAGATTTTAGTGCTGCGTCACTCCACTTACGCTATAAGGCTGCTATCTTGTAAATATGTGTCTCTTTGTGATAAATTTTGGAAATTGTTCTGTACGTCGTAGACATTGTTTACGGAAATTTATTAGATTTAGTTCAGATGATTTCCTATAGAACAAGACGGATTAACTGTCCTGTCCTGCTGCTCCTCCACCGAGCATGGGGCAGCGTGATTCCTGCCCCAGTCGACCGCTATTAGCAGTTGTTGCAGTACCCATTTTGACCACTAGGTAACTCCTTGCAATAACTCTATGGAGCTAAATGGAGTTATGGGTTCTTCCATATATACAGGCTGATTCATAAACATACCGTCAATCGTGTAAATATAAAGAATCCATGAGCGATCTTTCCCTCTTTGATGAATAACAGTGTGAAATATTTGTGTTTTTTGTGTAAATGTTGAATAAAATAATACACATTACAACGAAGGAGAAAATGACTCGAACGTAAGGAGGTGGGCGTAATGCGGTGGCATGGTGCAATACTACAGAGAGGTGAAGTCTATGAGATCCTCCACTTCCTGTTCTTTTGCTGATGCTCAGAGTAAGAATCCATTAGTGAAATTCTCCGGGGCCGAGGCTAGAAATCTCACTCCTGCGTTTTAAAAATATTTCTAGACCTATAATAATCTAATTTAAGAGAAAATGCAGAAAAATAGCATATAACTTGAAATGTGTGTTTTTTTTTTTTTAAACACTAAATGGTTTTATTTGAGGCATCTGCTAATCTGAATCTAATCTGATTAGCTCCGCCCCCAGCTAAAACAGATTCTACGTCATTCTAAAGGAGTGAGTCACTTTCACAAGAAAGCGTCTACCTGTGAAGAGTGAATGACTGTGAAAATATGAAACACTCCATGACAGGTTACGATGATTCCCTGGACCTGAAGTGTGTAACACATTCACAATGGAAATGATGGAATTAGCATATAGCATATTAATATTAGCATATATGAATGTATAAAGCAGGAGTGAGCACACAGAGATTAGAGCAGAGGTTCACACAGTGCTGACAGGTCAGGTGACTCCATACTGTTGGGGAGTGTGTGTGTGTGTGTGTGTGTGTGTGTGTGTGTGTCCGCGTGTGTGTATTGAAGTCCACGTGAACACACATCTCCCCCTACTGGTGTCACTGAGAACTGCTGCTTCTTTCTTTCTGCTACTGTTTCATTCTGAAAATGTCCAAACAGAAATAATGTCATCGTTTATACCGTGTTTAGTTTTCTGTTCAAAAACATTATAAAAATCATGAAGATCGCTTAGATCGCTGCGGTAGACATTTTTGTCCTCGTGATAAATGTAGCTGTAAAATGTCTTCCTCTTCCCCCAGGACGTGTTTGATTTCCACTAGACCGTTTACTAGTACAGATTTCTACGTTTCCAACTTTAACTGTTGGAGGGCGGAGCCTAATGGGAGGAGCCGTACATTTTAAGCGCCGGTCCTGCGTGATGTCATTATCTCGTTAGCGGATTAGCATGACGCTAGCTGTGTAACCGTTTCTGATTTCTCGAACCCGGTGGATCGCCGGACTCATAGACGGCAGTCTTTCCCGTTCGACTGGAAACCTTTAACGTCATCCTTTCAATTTGACAGGATTTCAGCAGGAGGGAAAGTTCAGGTAAAATCAATACAGCAAGAAAAATTGTGGGAGAAAAGGATAAAAAAAAAAAAAGAAAAGATGTCAAACGTTCCACAGGAGAGAAGAGGAAACAGGAGGCGAGTCCATGGATTGAAACAACGCTTTATTCTGGAAAACAAGATGAATAATGAGCTCCCTCTGTTTCTGTCTGTCTGTCTCTCTTTCTCTGTCCATCACTGTCTGCCTGTCTCTCTGTCTAACGATCTCGTCTGTCTCTATGTATCTATTTGTCCTCTGACTCTATCTGTCTCTCTTTCACTGTCTATCTTTCACTGTCTGTCTGTCTCTCTATCTAACGGTCTCTGTCTGTCTCTCTTTCTGTGTTTGCCTTCCTGTCTGTCTGTCTCTTTATCTGTCTATCACTGTCTCTCTGTCTAACGATCTCTGTCTGTCTCTATGTATCTATTTGTCCTCTGTCTGTCTCTCTCTCTGCCTGTCTGTGTCTCTTTGTGTCTCTGTCTCTCTATATCATTTCTGTCTTTCACAATCTGTCTCTCTGTTTCTTTTTCTGTCTCTTGCTTTGTCTGTATCCCTGCCTTTCTTTCTCTGTCTCTTTTTCTCCATCTCTCTCCATCTGTCTTCTTTCTCTGTCTCTTTATTACTTTCTCTCTCTCTCTCTCTGCCCGTCTGTGTCTCTCTCTCTTTCTCTGCCTGTCTGTCTCTCCATCTCCCTCCACTCTCTTTCACTGACTCATCTCTCTCTCTCTCTCTCTCTCTCTCTCTCTCTCTCTCTCTCTCTGATGAACAGTATAATCTAATTACTGTAATCCCGGTATAAAGTGGATAAGACAAAGCGGACACGGTGTAACCGGTAATTAGGGGCGGAGTCAAGGTGGAGGAAATAAACCAGGACGGTTTCCTGGCACAGTTTTGCTTATACTTAGTGAAGAAAGCGAGAATGTTTGATATTTGAGAAATATAGACAGTATGTGTACTTGTTAATAAAATATCAGAGCATCGCACCTTTAAAGCCTGCTGTAAACAAGTCGGGCTTCAAAACGGACCGTCCATGCTGAAGAATATGAGAAAGCAGATATAAATATAAATATTCCCTCCCACAGCAGAGCAGGGTCAGTGTAGGAGTCACAATGATGAACAACAGCATCCATGCATTTATTAAAGTGAAGCCAGCGTACTGCATTAGCCAGGAGCGCGAAGAGCGCCTCGATTCGTCAGATCCGTCATTTATATACAGAGTTTATGTTCCTTGTGTTCCAATCCTGCGCTAAAGTGACCTTGAACACTTAAAGACGTTTAGTGAGAAATTCTCCTGACACGTCAACCTGTAAAGACTTAATGGCCGCCTCTGCGTTCCAACACCAGACGCACAGCGTTTACGTCAGGAACGTTACATTTACCCCTGAAACGTGACTTTTATTATCTAACATTCCTGGATTTGTAGGAGGAATAAACCAGCGCGTGTCGTGCTGTTACAGTAAAATAATCAGTGACCCGGTGGCGCGATGAAGCGGAACATCTCCCAGAGTGTTCTATTCCTCTTACGCCACAGCAAAGTCACCGATATTTACAAATTACTCTTCGTTTAAAATCATCACGTCGTACGTTTTATCCGTTTATAGTTACATTTAAAGGTTGTGAAGTTACACTTAAAAATAAAGGTTCTTTTTGCCAAGAATCTTTCATTGTATAGGGTTCTTGTGCTGGACTAAATGGTCTAAATGGTCTAAGTGAACCCTCTAAAGTTTTTTTTTTTTCTTCTTCTGGCATCACTCTTAAGAACCTTACTTTGGTTCCTTAAAGTACTAACTGTTTTGTTTTTTTTTTCTTTAAAGAACTTATGATAACACGGTTCCTTGGGGCACTGCTGTGAAGAACCATTTGTGGGTTCGTTAAAGCACCCGTAATCAACAAAAAACGAAACGAAACAAAACAAACGCAGCCGGTTGCATCGTGTTACCGAGAAACCGCACAAAAAGCGTGAACCGATCTGCCTCGAAGATGTCGGGAAAACTTAAAGTTACAGCTTTACCTCTGACGCTGGAGACTCCTTCCATAAACGTTACATGAACATCATCTTACGTCACCATATCGACCTTTTTTTTTTTTTTGCGTGCGTGTGAACGAGCTGTTACTATAGAAACGACGAGATATCAGAACGAGCGCACGGATATAAATAAACATGCGCTACAGTCAGGGCTGCTGTTATGGAGAATCAATCAACGCCTTCTCTTCTGACCAATCACAATCCAGAACTCAGCAGCAGCACCGTGGGATAAATCATTCGCTCTGTTCTTGGATTTGCACAAAAGTTCACAGTAAATTAATGAACGTGATTTTATTCCACGGCCGTGCTTCCTCCTCGTGATTTCAGCACAAACCCCATTCATCCCCGTGTTTCCACCAGAGGTCACGACCTCGTACAGCAGCAGGAGAAAAAAAGTGCTGTTCCTCTTATGCAAAGGTTACGCATATATTTCCAACAAACGACTTGGCGAATGTGTGTGTGTGTGTGTGTGTGTGTGTGTGTGTGTGTGTGTGTGTGTGTATTTGCGAGCTATTTTTAGATGATGTTATGGTTTCTGAGGCTGGAGGGTGTCATTACTTTCCCCTCATTCCTCCTGTGCATTAACATTATATTGCTGTTGCTGCTGAAATGGTTAGAATTGATGGATCTGAATCCCAGACTGCATGTGAATGTTCCAGTACACACTCCCGTACAAAGAATACCAAGAAGATGAAATATGACGTAACGCTGTAACTATATATATATATATATATATATATATATATATATATATATATATATATATATATATATATATATAATGTATAATATAGCAATATACTGTATGAACTGTCAAGAACAGAGAATATCAATTACTATAATAACTAACACTATGGTAGAATGAGTTCATCTACATTAACACACACGCACACACACACACAGAGGCATGCTGCTAAGATAAGTGGTTGCCATGTCTCCGCACGGAAGAGGAAAAGCCCATCAAAGTGTGCTAAGTGCCAAAAAACTAATCTAGCTCTAAATGAAGCCAATAACCCGCTCTGTAAAAGACTCTTTCTGAAATTGGATATAAAACAACCGATTGATTTTCGGGTTCTTCCGACGTCTCATTCACACTCTCATACTGCAGAATTGGCTTTAAACACACACACACACACACACACACACACACACACACACACACACACACACACACACACTGCCCCCCTCGCCTGGTAACCGGCTGAAACAATAGCTGAACTGGAATGAACCCCATTTTAACTGACAGAGTAATTTATAAATAATTGATTACACAAATGAAGCTCCGGTGCTGAGCTCAGAACAGACGGAGATCTCAACCCAACAGGGTCAAAGTAAGAAAGATCACAGACTACAAAAACAACATGTTTTTGTTGTTGTTGTTGTTGTTGTTTTTTTGATGAACATGAGAGCTTCTCTGAGTGGGCGTGGCTTTAAGATGAAGTGGGCGTGTGCTTGAGTTCATATTCTGAAATCTAATCGGAAGAAGGAATCCATTAGCATTATTCTACGTGTGTGTGTATTCACAGGTCTCTTTTATTAGACAGCTGGGTAATATATGCTCATCTATCTGAAATGATTCGGAATGATATGGAAATGCTGATACTCTTGATATACTTCTGTTACCAGGGAGGGATGAGGTGTGAGATGAGTAATGATAATGTATAATGAGTAACAAAGCATGGAATAAGTAATCGGGTGTGGAATGAGTAACAAGGCAGGGGATGAGTAATGGGGTGTGGAATCAGTAATGAGGCAGGGGATGAGTAATGGGGTGTGGATTGAGTAACGAGGCAGGGGATGAGTAATGGGATGTGGATTGAGTAACGAGGCAGGGGATGAGTAATGGGGTGTGGATTGAGTAACGAGGCAGGGGATGAGTAATGGGGTGTGGATTGAGTAACGAGGCAGGGGATGAGTAATGGGGTGTGGATTGAGTAACGAGGCAGGGGATGAGTAATGGGGTGTGGAATGAGTAACGAGGCAGGGGATGAGTAATGGGATGTGGATTGAGTAACGAGGCAGGGGATGAGTAATGGGGTGTGGATTGAGTAACGAGGCAGGGGATGAGTAATGGGGTGTGGATTGAGTAACGAGGCAGGGGATGAGTAATGGGATGTGGATTGAGTAACGAGGCAGGGGATGAGTAATGGGGTGTGGATTGAGTAACGAGGCAGGGGATGAGTAATGGGATGTGGAATGAGTAACGAGGCAGGGGATGAGTAATGGGGTGTGGATTGAGTAACGAGGCAGGGGATGAGTAATGGGGTGTGGATTGAGTAACGAGGCAGGGGATGAGTAATGGGGTGTGGATTGAGTAACGAGGCAGGGGATGAGTAATGGGGTGTGGATTGAGTAACGAGGCAGGGGATGAGTAATGGGGTGTGGATTGAGTAACGAGGCAGGGGATGAGTAATGGGGTGTGGATTGAGTAACGAGGCAGGGGATGAGTAATGGGGTGTGGATTGAGTAACGAGGCAGGGGATGAGTAATGGGGTGTGGATTGAGTAATGAGGCAGGGGATGAGTAATGGGATGTGGAATGAGTAATGAGGCAGGGGATGAGTAATGGGGTGTGGATTGAGTAACGAGGCAGGGGATGAGTAATGGGGTGTGGAATGAGTAATGAGGCAGGGGATGAGTAATGGGATATGGAATCAGTAATGAGGCAGGGGATGAGTAATGGGGTGTGGATTGAGTAACGAGGCAGGGGATGAGTAATGGGATGTGGAATGAGTAACGAGGCAGGGGATGAGTAATGGGGTGTGGATTGAGTAACGAGGCAGGGGATGAGTAATGGGGTGTGGATTGAGTAACGAGGCAGGGGATGAGTAATGGGGTGTGGATTGAGTAACGAGGCAGGGGATGAGTAATGGGGTATGGATTGAGTAACGAGGCAGGGGATGAGTAATGGGGTGTGGATTGAGTAACGAGGCAGGGGATGAGTAATGGGATGTGGATTGAGTAACGAGGCAGGGGATGAGTAATGGGGTATGGATTGAGTAACGAGGCAGGGGATGAGTAATGGGGTGTGGATTGAGTAACGAGGCAGGGGATGAGTAATGGGGTGTGGATTGAGCAACGAGGCAGGGGATGAGTAATGGAGTGTGGATTGAGTAACGAGGCAGGGGATGAGTAATGGGGTGTGGATTGAGTAACGAGGCAGGGGATGAGTAATGGGGTGTGGATTGAGTAACGAGGCAGGGGATGAGTAATCGGGTGTGGATTGAGTAACGAGGCAGGGGATGAGTAATGGGATGTGGATTGAGTAACGAGGCAGGGGATGAGTAATGGGGTATGGATTGAGTAACGAGGCAGGGGATGAGTAATGGGGTGTGGATTGAGTAACGAGGCAGGGGATGAGTAATGGGGTGTGGATTGAGCAACGAGGCAGGGGATGAGTAATGGAGTGTGGATTGAGTAACGAGGCAGGGGATGAGTAATGGGGTGTGGATTGAGTAACGAGGCAGGGGATGAGTAATGGGGTGTGGATTGAGTAACGAGGCAGGGGATGAGTAATCGGGTGTGGATTGAGTAACGAGGCAGGGGATGAGTAATGGGATGTGGATTGAGTAACGAGGCAGGGGATGAGTAATGGGGTGTGGATTGAGTAATGAGGCAGGGGATGAGTAACGGGGTGTGGATTGAGTAACGAGGCAGGGGATGAGTAACGGGGTGTGGATTGAGTAACGAGGCAGGGGATGAGTAACGGGGTGTGGATTGAGTAACGAGGCAGGGGATGAGTAATGGGATGTGGATTGAGTAACGAGGCAGGGGATGAGTAATGGGATGTGGATTGAGTAACGAGGCAGGGGATGAGTAATGGGGTGTGGATTGAGTAACGAGGCAGGGGATGAGTAATGGGATATGGAATCAGTAACGAGGCAGGGGATGAGTAATGGGGTGTGGATTGAGTAACGAGGCAGGGGATGAGTAATGGAGTGTGGATTGAGTAACGAGGCAGGGGATGAGTAACGGGGTGTGGATTGAGTAACGAGGCAGGGGATGAGTAACGGGGTGTGGATTGAGTAACGAGGCAGGGGATGAGTAATGGGATGTGGATTGAGTAACGAGGCAGGGGATGAGTAATGGGATGTGGATTGAGTAACGAGGCAGGGGATGAGTAATGGGGTGTGGATTGAGTAACGAGGCAGGGGATGAGTAACGGGGTGTGGATTGAGTAACGAGGCAGGGGATGAGTAACGGGGTGTGGATTGAGTAACGAGGCAGGGGATGAGTAATGGGATGTGGATTGAGTAACGAGGCAGGGGATGAGTAATGGGATGTGGATTGAGTAACGAGGCAGGGGATGAGTAATGGGGTGTGGATTGAGTAACGAGGCAGGGGATGAGTAATGGGATATGGAATCAGTAACGAGGCAGGGGATGAGTAACGGGGTGTGGATTGAGTAACGAGGCAGGGGATGAGTAATGGAGTGTGGATTGAGTAACGAGGCAGGGGATGAGTAACGGGGTGTGGATTGAGTAACGAGGCAGGGGATGAGTAATGGGGCGTGTTAATAGAAACAATGCATAAAATGAGCAATGACTTGTGGAATGAGTCACAAGGCACAGTATGATTAATAATCATGGAGGAAGTACTGCGCTGTGAAGTGAGTAATTTCCCATGTAATGAGTAGCAGGATGTGGAATTGGTAATAAGCATGGAATAAGTATCGTGATATGAAACGAGTAATGGGGGTGAGTATGGAATGGTGGGATGTTTGGGATGAACACCATCTTTTCTAGAGAACTGAGTATGCTCTGGCCAACTCTGTAATCATTTATGAATAATGAATTATCCAATAGGAATGCCATAGGAGTCTGGATTAGGAAAACATTGTGATGTGATGGAGGACAGAAGGATCTCCATCAGACAGGACCTGCTGCTCTCACCCTGAGCTTAGTGTCAGACCTTTGTGGGTTGTAAATGAGAGCGAGTCATGATCTTAGCCTCCCGTCAGGTGCTAATTAGGGCCCATTAGTAACCCAGAGGCAGCGTCCTTCCCCACTGCTCTGTTTCTGCTATAACGAGAGGAGGTCGTTTTCTTCAGCCCTAAATTATGTAAGGTCATAAAGGGAACATGCCTTATTAATATGGAAGCACTGAAATAGTTTTAGTATTTACGATCCGACCGCACCAGACTCAGAACAGCGTGCCTGGCGAGAAAGTTTTTGTTGCCTGAGACTAAATAAATTTGTAAAAATGTATAAATAAATAAATCTCTGTGCTGGTAAAATCTGATAGCACACGCTCACTTTTTTATTACCAGAGTTTGTTATTTAGTAACACTATAAAAAGTTTTTTTTAGCCTTGCAGTCTAGGAGGTGGAGCCACTTTAATTTTTAGGGGGTGTGGCCTCTGTTTATGCCAATACCAGTAAAAAATGCATGGCCTCTATGACAAACAGTACCAGTGAAGGAGGTGTGGCCTATGTACCTGTCAGTCTCTGTAAAGGTGTGGCCACTGTGAGTGTCAATTCCAAGGAGGTGTGGCTATTGTGACTCTCAATAAAAGTGAAGGTGTGGTCTCTGTACTTGGCCATCTCTGTAAAGGAGGCGTGGCCTCCTTAGCAGTGACGGTCTGTCCCAGTAAAGGAAGTGTATCCTTTGTGCTACATCTATTAAGAGAGGGGTGGCCCCTGTTAGTGTCAGCTCTATTAGAGGAGGAGTAATGTTTTTGGTTGTTAGAATAAGGGAGGCGTGGCCTCTATATGTGTCAGATCTATCAGAGGAGGCGTGGATTTTGTGGGTGTTAGAATAAGGGAGGCGTGGCCTCTATATGTGTCAGATCTATTAGAAAAGGCATGGATTTTGTAGGTGTAAGAATAAGGGAGGCGTGGTCTTTGTGAGTGTCAGATCTATTAGAGGAGGCGTGGCCTCTGACTCCTCAAACCAAACACTGTTTTCAATTAAAATCTAAATCAGAACGTATCATCTGAAAGTTCCGCTTCTCAGGAAGTCATCACGTTCACGGCACTAAATAACGAGTTCTCGGCTCTCTGGACACTTATCAAGCTGAATTGTAGGATTTTAATTAGAGTATAAGACTAAGTGTCCTGTCAGCACTAAACAGGAACGAGATTAAAGCTGAATCGTCAGTGTGTAACAGTGCAAGGAAATGTATGCACTTCTGGAGGCTAAAAACATAAAGCATCGCCCGGAACAGCTGAATCATGAGGACGAGATCCTGTTCTGTCTCTCTACGAGGATAAAACATCGTCGTCTTGCCGTATCGATTGTGTACGACTCCTCGTAAGGCCTCCTGTCAGTCTGGCGACGTTAAATCCTCCGGGAGCAAAATTCTCACTTCTGCAGTAGGTAAACATTTGTACGTGACGTGGATCGCAGATTCGAGCTTGTATTCTGGAGAAGAAAAAAAAAGAAAGAGAAAAAAAAAAAAACCCGACTGGAAGCGACACGATCCCCATCGCAGCGCCGATGAAGCATACAGGATCCTCGTTAGCGTAGCGTCGGATTTCACGCCACTAAAACACGAAGGCGAGTTTAATCAGACTGTTACAACAGCGCGTACAGATACACAAGAGGTACATGAGGAAAACCTGCCACACTGAAACGCAAAACCTGCATCGTACCGGTTTCATTTTCATCGTCACGTTGCAGTCGTGCCACACTGAAAGGCAATCTATACGACGCGAGGCCTACGAAAGAAACCGATAATCCGACAGCAATTTATCAACGATCACAATTTCATTTATTCAATAATCCGACATCGTACCCATCATCTATTTATAGTTAGCTTTAACGTTGCGGAACATCCCGGAAACAAGTTCTTGTCTCGCCGTTCCTTCACCAGCCTCTCGTTTTCTCTTTCTCTTTCTCCTGAAGTTAACTGGATGAGGTTTAACTGTTACAAAGCGCTGACACTGGAGACTCCTTCCGTAAATGTTACACAGACGTCTCCGTGCTTTGAGAAAACGTCACCGCATCAAAGTTTTTACACCGTATGAGTCCCTGTGAATGAGCTGTTACTATAGAAACGATCACGTGTTAGACTGAGCGTGTTGATATAAACCAGTAATACTGTCCTGGAAAGTTAATCAAAAGCTTGTGACCAATCAGAATCCAGAATTCAACAGCGATGTGATGCAATAATAATAATAATAATAATAATAATAATAATAATAATAATAATACACGTGTTTATGTGCCGTTACATTTGACACACGTGTGATTACACGTGTTTCTTTGCATCGTCTGAGATTACAAGGCAGTTATTCTACAGCAAGCCTTCTGTAAAAAAGACGTCCCGAGCGAGCGGATTTCTCCTTCACACGAATAAAGGCGCTTTCTCGTTTCCACTCATTTTCGTGTCAAATAAGATTAACATCCGAGGCCTTGGCCTTTTTTTACTCTCGTCCGTTACGACCAGCTCGTAGCGTCACTGTGAAATATACGCTAATGAATCAGGCTCTCTGCATGCTCAGGGCTTTTAGACGTTCAGGGCTTTTTTTTTTCCTTTGAAGAGAAAATAGTTTCGAGGGCATTCCGGTGATGATTTCAGCTGCAGGCGTCTGATTTAAACGTCAGACGGTCTGACGTTTAAATTTTAAAAGACGGTCTGATTTAAACGTCAGACGTCTTTATACTAACGGTGCTGCGGGTGAATCAGACTCATCAGTGTGGATCTGTAATAAATATATATATATATATATATATATATATATATATATATATATATATATATATATATATATATATATATATATATATATATATATATATATATATATATATATATATACACACTTCCTGGCAGTCTGAGGAACCTGGATGATGCACTGAATCGTATTTTGTTACCTGTTTAGTACTATAACTTATTATTATTATTATTATTATTATTATTATTAGTAGTAGTAGTAGTAGTAGTAGTAGTAGTATAACTTCTCACCCTTGTAAGAAAATAAACTCAATTAAAATGCTAATTTTCTATTACTATATTATATAATTTATTACACGTTTATTACTATAGCTTTTTAAAAAAATTATTATATTCAATCTATACACTGAAATGTATTTGCATATTATTTTTGTACTTTAATTGATAAATGTGTTTATTTTATTTTGGACCTGTTCTTGGTATTCGACTGTATATCTGTTACAGATGGCTGTGTTATAGTCCGCTCTGTTGTTAAGTGTCGTCTGATGTGTGTGTGTGTGTGTGTGTGTGTGTGTGTTGTATTATCAGCGTACATCTCCTCACTGCCCCTTCGCTTACGCACTCAGTAATGAGCCAGCTTCTCTGTGCTGATTAAATGGGCAGTGTAACCTCACGCCCGTCACCTGCACCCTAACACCAGGATAAATAATTACAGCCTGCTCACCATAACACACACACACACACACACACACACACACACACACACGCACTCAGTCAGTCCCTCCAGGATTTAGCAATTTTGTGATGGAGGACATGAACACAAAATCAAACAAACTCAGTAATATTATGAGGAGCTGCGATTTTTCAAGTTTGCACCAGGATTTCTGCGGATTTGAGACGAGACGCGTCACGTGACACATTCAGCCAAAGCCCTCTGCGATTCACGTGTTTTTGCCACAACATCACAAAAAACTCAGTGAGATCCTGTAGGGTCACACCATACACACTCAACGTGAGTACAAACACACACACACACACACACACACACACACACACACACACACACAGTCTTTACATGCTATTTTATTTTTTATAAATGATAAATTATCATAAAGCATAAACATTATCAGCAAAAATTTACAATACAAATAATAATAATTATTATTATTATATATTATAATAATTATAATTATTGATTATTATTATCATCATTATTTATTTATTTATTTATTTATTTATTTATTTATTTATTATTGCATTTTCATTAACAGTTATTACCTGGTTTTATTTTTTTAATTGTAATAAATATTTGACATTTTATTCAGCTTCATGGACAATTCTATGTTAATGAATGTAATGAGAATCACATTGAAAAGCATTTTTCTCTGAAAACATGAAACTAATTATAAAAGTGTGCGTCTGTGTGTGTTAGTGTGTTAGTGTGTGTGTGTGTGTGCGTGCTAAACAGAGAAACTTTATTTATGTGTATTAGCGAGAGAGATTAATCAGCAAAGCGTTTGAGCTCCTGTTCGTTTAATACTGAATTTAATCACTTACCCCGGAGGTTCATTACGCCGACGGCAGAGTGCTCAGCTTTATTAACACACCGATCCTTCGTTAAGAGCCAATTAAAAAATATGAACAATCCTTTCAGCGGAGCCTCATTATGAGTTATCTCCAAAGAGCACGGCGCAGGGAATTATGGGTAGTTATGTAACGCTAACGAACAACATTGCTTCCAATGGGTTCTTATTGAAGTTCCTGAAACGTTGGGATCGGCGGACAGAGACGACGTGGGAAAACGAGACGGAAAGGAAAGGCGGGATCGTGTGTTGAATCTTTCGAAGGTTTTCACAAACAATTTATTTCCTTCAACGAGTCCTGGTGAAATTCTCCGTATCGGCCCTTCTCTCTCGCGGCGCCTGATCATCTCCATCTCTGAAGTTCCTACATCACTCTCTCCTACATCATCTCTAGAGCGAAGTATTTTACTAGCTACATAACATCTGTAGCGACTTTACTAAGATGATGCTAGCTATTGATAGTTATATATAAATATAAACTCTGAGCTAGCATGGTATCTGAATGACGCTAGCTAGATCTTGCTAGCTGTTGTTCTTAAACACTTTCTACACAGCGAGATGGATAAAGACACGGTTTTGGCCGTGGAATATTGACGCATTCACAAATGATACTCTACCTAATCATACAATAAAAGCGCATTCAGTTAAGTACACACTTTTGCTAGCTAGCTAGCTAGCTACCGTTCCGAGTTAGCAATAGGTCAAATTTTTTCTCCAACTGTTCCAGTATAAAAATCTGCCATGATTGAAAAAAAAAAAAAAAGAAGAAGAAGAAGAAATTATAGCTGTGAACCTACATTGACACACTTTCACTCTTTAAAAACTAGACAAAACGTTCTTTAAGGGTTCTTTTAGATAATTAAAGGTTCTTAGCTTCCTAAAGAAGTTCTACCTGAAACCAGAGGGGGAAAAAATCGTTAAGGATTTCAGCCGAGCGGCAACCGAAGAAGGCTTAAGCGTTCTGAACAGAATGAATAAATAACCCCTGGGGCGATCATCACCAAAACATTTGATCTGTTGCTTGTTTAATACCAGATTTAATTCCTCATTCCAAAACGCAGAGTGAAATTTTGACAAAAAGAAAAGAAAAAAAACCCCAGGAAAGTAGACTAGTAAAGAGTCGTTTTTAAAACCATATTTTTTACTACCGATCTTGTCAGATCAATTGAAAACCTACTCTAATCCTCACAGCGTTACGGCAGGAACACGTCAGAAACATGATCATCCACAGTCGGCGGTCATGGTCCAAACCAGAACCTAAAGAACAATCCACAACAACAAACACAGGCAGGAAATCAGCGAATAGAAAGACTCAGAACTTACTCAAACGCAAAGGTGTGGGGAAAACGTCGTAAAAGAGTTCCTGAAAACCATGTGCTTATGTAGTGAAACAACCAGGAAGTAACCAGGAAGTAACCAGGAAGTAAGTGTTGCTCAGGTGATCATGACCCCTGCTGGTGGGGAGGTCAAGTGTCCTTAGTTCCTGTTTCTCGCTTACGTTATAGCAGCTATAAACAGTCATTCCCTCACCAGGCTTTACTCCTGACTGCTACAAAGCGCTGACACTGGAGACTCCTTCCATAAATGTTAAATAAAGGTCTCCTTGCAGAAAACATAAGTCCCTGTGAACGAGCTGTTACTATAGAAACCGTAACGTATTAGAGCGAGCGCGTCGATATAAACCTGTCAGAGCTGCGGTTCGAGCTAAAAATAGCCGAGTCCAATAAAACCCCTCCCTTTCACGAGAACTGGCGAATAATCAAGTACTTCTGGTTTTATGGACGGTCTGAGCCGTAAACTAGCTGATTGCTTACGCTAAGTCTTTATCGGGGGCTTTAATAAGAAATAATAATAAAACATTAAACGAGTCTCATAGACGGTTGCGAAGAGGACGAGGAGAGAAGAGGAAAACGTTCCGGTGTTTGTTTTGGGCGCGCGCGTCCTGAACTGGCTCTCGTTCCCTTTTCCTCGAAGCACTACGGAGGGAAAACAAACACGTCCGCAGTAAACAGAGAGAAGACGGAGTCAAACTGTTCCGGCGTCATTTTCCTCAGGAGTCGAGGGTCGAGGATTGACGGCATTAATCCGTTCTGTCCGAGAGCGGCCATGCGGATGCTTTATGCAGGATATACAGGACTGTACGCTCAGAATTTACCTCCACCTCGAGCCACGCCAGCGAGACGCCACCTGTAATTAAAAGCGGCGCTGCAGTCCGCCAGCGTCCATATTTATTTCCCACAGCAATGCCAACTCATTTCACCGGCCCTTATGTCCTCGATGCCTATAAAGTGCATTCCGGCGAGGGCGTTTAGGGTTATGAAACTATCAGGACGACAGCCCTAAAGCCGCAGGCCATCGTGACTCTTAATCAGCCTTATTGCCACTAGCGAGGATCCCGCCGGCTCGCTCGGAGAGATATAATCGTAAAGAAATAAAAGAAAATACAGGATACAACGTAATGAGTTTTTACGTCCAGATAAACAAACCGCAGATGGCGAAGGTTACCGAGCTACTAGCGTGACGAGCGCGTGTATCGAGTCGAACGCATGCGGCGGAGACACGGAGAGAAGTTTAAATCCTTGTTGTTGTTGCAGTCGGACATTTTCATCGGTCTGTATCGTTGTCCTGGTGTTTGGGTGATCGTTTCCACGGCGCTGTTGAAGTCGATTCACCGGTTTGTGTTCACGCGCTCGTTCTAATACTTTATCGTTTCTACGGACCGATGTTTAACAAAGACGGAAGCTTTTACGGTCGTTTCTCCTGCGGATTGTGATCGATAGCGTTAGGGCAGGTCCTACAGGGCTAACGACACAGACAAGGAGAAAAGTCATTCCTTTTTTTCCCACCGTTATGTTTATTTTTCTGCCTTCATAACGCCTTTCACATTTACACATATTGATCTGTTATGACTGAGTTCCATTAAAGTTTAATAACGAGCAAATTCTCAATATATTTACTTTCCTTTATCAAGCGCGAGTGTGTGGCGTGAGGATTTAACACGTTGTATAGTATTCACATCTCAGACGTAACTATACACTTAAAGCGCAGTTTAGAAGTTATATGATAGACAGATAGACAGACAGACAGACAGACAGACAGATAGATAGACAGACAGATAGATAGACAGATAGAGATAGATAGACAGAAAGACAGACAGATAGATAGACAGACAGACAGATAGATAGACAGACAGACAGATAGATAGATAGATAGACAGACAGATAGACAGATAGACACACAGACAGACAGATAGACAGACAGACAGACAGACAGACAGACAGATAGATAGACAGACAGATAGATAGACAGATAGAGATAGATAGACAGAAAGACAGACAGATAGATAGACAGACAGACAGATAGATAGACAGACAGACAGATAGATAGATAGATAGACAGACAGATAGACAGATAGACACACAGACAGACAGATAGACAGACAGACAGACAGACAGACAGATAGACAGACAGATAGACAGATAGATATACAGACAGACAGATAGACAGACAGACAGACAGACAGATAGATGGACGTACGGACGGACGGATATACGGATGGACGGACGGATGGATGGGTGGACGGACGGATGTACGGGTGGATGGACGGATGGGTGGACGGACGGATGTACGGATATACGGACGGATGTACGGATATACGGACGGATGGGTGGATGGACGGACGGATGGGTGGATGGACGGACGGATGGATGGATGTACTTTATTGACCCTGTGATGGAAATTGTTGAGGTGGATTGTCCGTGATGGGAAGCAGTTTGTTGAGTTGCACCTGCTCCTCCTCACTGACTCGAACATCTCCAGGTTTTGTTTCGGCCTTGTGAATGAGTTTATTGATCCTGCTGGCATCTCCGACACTGATGCTGCTCCACCAGCACGGTAGATGGCGCTCGCGACCTCAGACTAGTAGAAGATCTCCAGCATCCTGGTGAATAATTATATCTAGGACATTAATATTCACATAATATAAGGCCTTTTTTTTTTTTTTTTTTTTGCTAACAGTAGTATAAACTGGCATTACATGTTTTGTCAGTTTCATCGTTTTGTAAGGGAGCACAAACTTTTGCACACACACACACACACACACACACACACACACACAATAATGCTCAAGCCAAAACAAGCACTGCACATGGTTTGGGTAAACTTTACTATTTGAACACACAGCAGTGGACAGCAGTTTGTACCGATTCTGTAGAGCGGACCGCATCGACCCGCTGTTTACCTCGGAGGCCTCGCTCTTCCTGTCTCTGTGCCGAAATAATCTCCCGACACATGACACACTCTCAGGAGCAATCACAAAAACACACACACACACACACACACACACACACACACACATACACACACACACACACACACACACACTTCCAGGAACAGAGGTGTGGTGGAAAAATCAGAAATAGATAGAACATTAACACCGTTACCAAAAATGTTATCTGCTAAAAGATTTTTCTTTATTTTTCTTTTTCTTTTTTTTACAGATTTCTTTAATACAGTCTAGTTCTACAGTGTGTTGCACAAGTATTCACCCCCCAACCCACCCATTGAACTTTTCCACACTTTGTACAGTTACAGTCTGGAACTGTTAATAGACTTGATTGTTATTTTTCCATTCGATTTACACAATATGTCCTTACAGTGGAAGACTCAGAAGATAATTACACCACAAACCAGACATTTTAAGCTTGGAGGGATATTCACTGCTGGCCAGTACTTTGTAGGAACACCTTCGGGCACTTACGGTCCTTGTCCTGTTGGAAGGTAAAGCTCCGCCCCTAATCCACAGTCTCTCACAGACAGGAGCAGGTTTTCTAGGATCGTCCTGTACAGTATGTGACTCCATGCATCTCACCCTCGGGCCTGATCAGTGTCCCAGTCCCTTCTCCACGACGCAGTGCTACCACCAGCGTGCTTCACCGTGGAGACGATGTTCTCAGGGTGAAGGGTTTCGGACAAAACCTTGTGCTTTGTTCCAAGGCCAAAGGGTTCCATTTTGGTCTCATCACAATTGGTTTTTCGGACTCTCCGGTACGTCTTTTCTCAGACTCCAAACAGGATTTCATACGCTTCGCTGCTTTTCCACCTCTGTGGACTGTCCAGGTTATGAATGTCATGTGGATCTTCTCTCTTCCTGCTTGATTTATTTTAAACTTTGTGTGTGGGGGGGGGGGGGGGGGGGGGGATAAAATAGATTGAGGATATGTTTTTATAACCAAACCCTGATTCCAGAACTTTGTTTTGCTCGCTCTCTGGTCTTCATCATGCTGTTTGTTTGGATATGTTCTGGGATAAACTCTGGGCTCTTCCAGGAACAGGAGTATTTATACTGAGATCACATGACACTTTAATATCCCACAGGTTGACTCCATTCAGCTAATCACATGACTTCTGAGGGTAGATTAGGGCTTTCATGAGAAATTACACTATCCCAGATGTTACATTAAAATGCGTAAATAACTTTTATTTATATATTTAATTAGAGTTTACACACACACACACACACACACACACACACACACACACATATATATATATATATATATATATATATATATATATATATATATATATATATATATATATATATATATACACACTGTAGATGTATTATTGTGCTGTTATCACTTGTTGGCAGTCAGTGCATATCAGCAACAGTTTCCAGGGGTTTTCTGGTCGCATGGCAACAAACATTCAGCTCAGTGCTTTCGGGAGTTCAGACTAAACCTTTAATTATTCAGTTGTGGTTTGAGGAGCGAATGTCAGTGTGTAGAAGAGCACAAGATCTGAGAAAGCGTTACGTTAGAAGTCCAAAGATCTGAAAGATGATATCTTCCTCACAAAGCTTTCTTTCATTCATTCATTCATCTTCAGTAAGCGCTTTATCCGGAGCAGAGTCACGGTGGATCCGGAGTCTCAGACAGAAACAACCCCCCACCAACCCCCCCGTGCACCCCGAGCAGATTTTAACATTATTTCACATGTGCACTTCTTCACGTTTTACTTCATTGATCGTTTTTACAATTCTTTAATTTAGTTTTACACGACGCTTTACATGTAGTGCATGGCTTTTTAGTTTCTCGTGTAATTTTCTTATTTTTTTCATTTATTTTCACTTGTTATTTTTCGTCGGACTGTGGTTCTCCTTCAGCGGTGTGTTCTAGGTTCCACAGCACCTGATGATGTCACAGTTTGCTTTTCCTCCTGTGGAAATAGTTACTGTAAACATGAAAAATCCAGATGATTACGGTACTTCGATCCTGTTCATTTCCTATTAGCCCAAACAACTCTGTGTGTGTGTGTGTGCGTGTGTGTGTGTGTGTGTGTGTGTGTGTGTGTGTGAGTGTGTTGCTCTCTCACCACTTATTCAAATGCTGCATGAAATGATTATTCGGGGAAGCTCGCGCTCTCATCAGCCCACACACACCACATGGAAATGTTAGCAAACATGCTGCTGATTAGCCATTAGCGAGATAGCAGCTGTGTGTATGACAGGATGCTGTTAGCCATCCACACACACACACACACACACACACACACACAATAGAATGAGCGTTTTTAAGGTGTATTATGATGAGAAATCTTAATCAGAATGTTCATAACAACCAAATAAATATAAAATAGAACCCAAGTGAGTGTGTGATGTGATAGTGCCACGGTGAACTCACTGATCAGAGGCACTACGGGAGCAATGAGTGAGCAGTTAGTGAATCAATTAATAATTACTGAATAAACAAGTAATTAGTGAATTAATGAATAATTAGTGAAAAAATTAATAATTAATGAATAAACTAATAATTAGTGAGTAAATGAATAATTAGTGAATAAATGAGAAATTAGAGAGTAAATGAGAAATTAGTGAGTAATAAATAAAGTAATTCCTACATTAGTTTTAAACACATGAAACATGATGAGGGAAAAAAAAACATCAGTAAGATGTGAATCTTTTAAAAAAGTTCAGATCTCTGTACCTGTACACACCCTCTATCCAGAGACGAAACCTGAGCACTCGAGCTGGAATTTTAAAATTGGTATCTCTCACTCTCTCTCTCTCTATATATATATATATATATATTTACACGTTTTACACGTTTCCCCACTTTTTTAGTGGAGATGAGTTTCTCTCCTGTGGCCTGTGATAACGATTAACAACTGACTTTATCTCTCAGCTGCACACGCTGCATGTAAATACAGCTTTATTAAAGATGGTTATCACAGGAACCGTGTGTGTGTGTGTGTGTGTGTGTGTGTGTGTGTGTGTGTGTGTGAGACTCGTATGCGCAGTGACCTGAAGCCGATTTGAAATCTGTACACAGTTTGAGGATCTGAGGTCTGCAGAAGACCTTCAGGACCCGTGATGCCTTTTTTTTTTTATTGGAAGTATTATTTTTATTTAAATATCACGTGTTTATAAAAGTAATTATAATAAATAATTAAGGTCTACACGATCACCAGAAATGGATAGTGTTGCAGCGTATATACATGTTCATTATTGTGTGCTGTTTCGTAGAAGTTCTGATTTAGATTTTTTATTTTCATTACATGTCTGTAGTGAGCACCTACTGAATGAGGCCACTGGAGTCCCCTCCGAAAGTATTGGAACGGCGAGGCCGATTCATTTGTTTTTGCTGTAAGCTGAAGACGTTTGGGTTGGAGATCAAAAGATGGATATGAGAAGAGAGTTTAGGATTTCAGCTTTTATTTCCTGGTACTTATATGTCGATGTGTTATATGACATAGAACATAGCACACCCAATTTTTAGGCAAGCAAAAATATTGGAACATGTAACTCACAGGTGTTTCTTGTTACCCAGGTGTGTCCTGTTTGATTGAGTGTTTAAACAATTAATAGCTCTGAATGTCTACTCTTGGTTTGAGCCCTGGGTTTCGCCTGTGAAGACTGCATTCTCTGTTAAAAAGGATAAACCAACATGGGGAGCAGAGAGCTGTCTACGGGAGAAAAGCGAGCCATTTTGAAGCTGAGAAAAGAGGGAAAGTCAATCAGAGGCATTGCAGAACCTGTGTGCAAATCCAATACAATGATCTGGAATGTCCTGAAAAAGAAAGAAATGCTGGGGTACTGAGCGACAGACACGGAACGGGTCGGCCAAGGAAAACAACAACACTGACGACAGAAACACTGTGAGAGCTGTGAAGAAAAACCCCAAAACAACAGGCAGTGACATCACCAACAACCTCCACAGGGCGGGGTGAAGGTCTCACAATCCACCGCTAGAAGACGATTTCGAGAGCAGAAATACAGAGGCCGTACCACAAGATGCAGACCGCTCATCAGCAGCGAGAATCAGAAACCCAGACTGGAATTCACAAAGAAACACAGAGACCAGCCTCAAAAGTTCTGGAACCGAGATGAACCTCTATCAAAGTGATGGAAAGACCAAAGTGTGGAGAAAGAAAGGATCTGCTCATGATCCAGAACATACGAGCTGATCTGTGGAACATGGTGGAGGTAGCGTCATGGCTTGGGCTCGCACGGCTGCTTCTGGAACGTTCTCACTGATCTTTATTGATGATGGACTCATGATGGAGCAGCAGAACGAACTCAGAAGTTCACAGGAACGTTTTACAGAGAAACGCATCCGAATGAATCAGGAGGAACTTCATCATGCAGCGAGACAACGATCCAGAACACACTTCCACCTCAACACAGGACTTCATCAGGGGGAAAGTGGAAGGTTTTAGACTGGACAAGTCCATCAGCAGACCTTCACCCAACTGATCATCTCACCTCCTGAAGAGGAGACTGAAGGGAGAAACCCCCCGAAACACACAACTACTGACAGAAGCTGCAGGAGAAACCTGGAGAAGCTTCACAGAAGAAGAAACCAGCAACTTTAATTTACTTCAAGACTGATCTGTTCCTATACTTTTGCTCGCCTAAAAATCGGGTGATCCGAGGTACAAAAGGTTCTGTGTTTTATGTTGTTTAACACGTCTAGAAATCCTAAAAGCTGAAATCCTAAACTCTCGTCTCATCTCCACCCACAACACCTCTACTTCCTGCGTCTCAGGACACAAACGTGACGGTGCCGAGAACATCAATAGAATTCACATCTAAATACTTTTGTTAGCTTTCAAGCTCCACGGATAACAGTTTTAATACCCGTGTTAATGATGTTTAGTTTAGTGTAGGATGAATAATCTCAGGTGGAGAAGTGGATGTTCTTCACAGGTTCATTAATATTCCGCTGGGCTCCGTGTGAGCCGCTGTGTCGGGGTAAGGAGCCGTATCTAATGCGACAGCGCGGCTCTTCTGCCCCGCAGCTCCGCCATATAACCAGAGAAAAAATAAAAGGAGTTCACATTATTCAAAAGCCTGTCTGGACTGGACACGGACGTGATACTCACGCTTTCCTTAAGATTTTGTCGTGGAATGAAGCGTGATGGTGACCGAAGGAGACTGCAGACTGTCCGGCGTTTCCGAGGTGATCTGACCCACGTCAGAGTCGGGAAATGACCAGCTGTGCTGTAAAAGGCCGACCGCCACCGCGTGACCCGTGTTTCACGGCCCATTGGCTGCGCTCCTGATAGACATGACCACATGGTCTGAAACACAGTGTGTGTGTGCGTGTGCAGTCCATTAAACACAGGAAAGAATGACAAATATAGCACAAAGTGTAAGTGCGCTACCAGAATTCAATTAACCGAGCGGAGTTACCTCCTGGAAGTCGACTGTTTTCCGATAACCGCACGTCCTGAAGGGTTTTATTCTTCTTACAGAGTAGAGAAATGTGCTACATATGACAATTCTTCACTTATGATGTGTCGTACTTTAGCGTAAACTCCTCCGTCCTGAAGATGTCGGAAAATGTAAAGTTACAGTGTTACCTCTGACTGACACTGGAGACTCCTTCCGTAAAAAAAAAAAAGAGAGAGAGAGAGAGAAGAAAACGCTCGTTGTCCCAGACTTCATTTGTTTGCGGATATTAAGATCTCACTACTCATGGTGAAAGTGTGCGGTTTGGAACTTCTGTGATTGTGTTGTAGCAGAATTAGATGATAAAATATAACACAGAAACACTTCAAAGGACGTCTCAAGCAATACGTCTTTTATTGTGTTAACGCGTGAGCAAATCAAATGAGAGAAAAAAAGTCGAATACAGTTAGGTGGATGGTTGAATGTAAGATATTGTTTTACCAGAGTTCCAGGGAACACCTACATCGATATAAATAATGTACAAGTTTTCAGAAAAGACCATTCGTTTGCATTTAATTTCATTTTATTTAATAGATCTGCATAAATACCACCTACAACACCATCAGATTCCTGAAAGTAGATACAGAGAACCCAATTAAACAAATGAGACAAAAATATCATCTTCGGTCATTTATTGTTCTATTTTGGTCTATTCGTCCGTCTACAAAACATTTTTCCATCGGTCTTCCGTCTCGTCCGCGTGATCTTGATCAAACTGCAGAAGGACAGGAATGTTCTTTTTGGAGAGCGGTGGTTTTCTCCTCGCAGCCCTGACATGCACTCCATTGGTGTTCAGTGTTCTCCTGATGGTGGACTCATGAACGTTAACATTAGCCAGTATGAGAGGAGTTCCCCTGGGTTCCTCTGTGACCTGGTGGACGATTCCACGTCTGGCTCTTGGAGAGATCTTCGTTGGTCTCCACTCCTGTGGAGGGGAACGATGGTGGTGAATTTCCTCCGTTTCTACACGATCTGTCTGGCTGTGGATGGGTGGAGTCCAAACTCTTTACAGATGGTTCTGTGACCTTTTCCATCCTGATGAGCTTCGACAACTCTTTCCCTGAGGTCCTCGGAAATCTCCTTCGCTCGTGCCGTGATCCACTTCCGCAGACACGTGTCGTGAAGATCAGACTCTGATAGATCCCTGTTCTTTAAATAAAACAGGACGCTCACTCGCTCGCTCGCTCACACACACCTGATCATCATCCCACTGACTGAAAACACCGGACTCCAATCTCACCTTCACATTAACTGATAATCCTAGAGGTGCACATACTTTTACCCCTCACAGATCTGTAATACTGGATCACTTTCCTCGATAAATAAAGGACAGAGTATAGTATTTTTGTCTCGTTTGTTTAATCGGGTTCTCTTTATCTACTTTTAGGGCTTGTGTGAAAATCTGATGATGTTTTACGTCATATTTATGCAGAAATATAGACAATTCTAAAGTGTTCACAAACTTTCAAGCACCACTGTAGTTTCTCCTATTGTTTGAGTTTTTATTTTTTATTTTTATTGTTATTGTATTTGTTATGCTAATAATTCCTGGAGGAGAGTGTGATTCCGTCAGGGTGGAGCTGCAGTCTCGTCTCCGAACTGATTTGGCTGCGTGACGTTACATCAGAAAGCAGGTCGGACGACTCGGAACCGTGACCGACGACGTAAACACACCGAAGGGACGGACACGAGAAGCAGGCGATACGGCCGACTCCGTAACGTCTTGCGGCGGCAGCAGGACTCAGCAGGAGAAATTGGGACCTGGCGGTGCTGCATGAGATGGAGAACTCATGGAGAACCCAGCTGAGCACGGTTCCTCTTAAACATTCGGGATTTTCATTTTCTGTTTAAATACAGAGATATATGAAACCCGGAGCTGGAGATCAGTGAGGAGACGGTTCTGATGAACTACTCTGATTTAGGGATCTAGATAGAAACCTTACAGGTTCCCCCCAGGGGGACAAACCAAAGAACCACTGTTGTAGGGTTTTAAAAAGGAACCTGCACCTGAAACGAGTTCCCTCAGTGGGCAAAACCAAATAAACACTCATGTAGCATCCTAGATAGAATCTTTATGAGTTCCCACAGAGGGACAAGAACCTTTTAAGGTCCTAGTGTTAACTTTTTTTTCCCCCTGTACTTGTACTCTTCTTCTTACAGAAGTAAGCCCACTATCAGGTCTCGACCAGAAGAGGACCAGGATCCTCTAGGAGTTCCTCGAACACTTTTAAGGACTTTGTGCATGACTGAGTTAGAAATGTCTCCTGCAAACATCAGCAAACTCCCATCATTAACCGCTGAGATCATCTCAGAACCTTGTTAGTGGGCCCTAATGTTCCGTAACAACACAAAATCATTTTATCACATCATTACTCTGATCCTCCCTGTTCTCCATAAAGGCAGGAGGAGGAAGAGGAGGAGCATGGGGTGTTTCCATATCTGTCTTGATTTAATACTTTGGTGTTCGATTCTTTCTGAACTCTGGATTCTGATTGGTCAGAAGTGGTTGATTCATTTTCTACACCAGCAGCTCCACACAGAGTATAAAACATCTACTGTATAAATGACCCAGTTACCATGAAGCAGTGATTGGATATCACGGCAAACGATGTGCATGTAATCCTGTGCGTTCCTGCGAGCCGTCACAGGAAGTGACACCACGTGAAATCGTCGTGTCGTGTCCTTATTTAAATTTACTCATTTATTTATTGAATTACTAACCATCAGAGGCTAAACAGGGCGGCGTACCCACAGCGCACCGCAAGAAACCGATGCTTCCTCTCTCCTGTCCACGCCAACGACGCGTATTAGTGGTGATGCTCTATAAATCCCTCGACTCTCCACTTTTTAATTTCCTGCTCCAGTGCACAGAACACGTAAGCAAAAAGTAGCTCTAAATATCCTCGTACTGTAAAAACAACAACAACAACAACAACAACAACAACAACAGTGCGCTGTAGGAGAAACAGGAACCGACTAGAGATACTCGCTCTTTTTTACTCTAAAGTCTATTGAGTGATTTTTTAAATTCATACGAGAATGAAGATATGATTAGATCTACAAGAGCTGAAGAAGATCAGAAGAGTAACGATTAGCGATGGGTTCTTCCATGATCTTAACGGATCACGAGACCGGAGTTTCCGATCTTTTGTATTTTTTCCCCTTTCGTATAAACGTCATTTTTTTTCATGTTATTTTTCACTCCTAAACTGCCTTTGTTTATAAATGATAGTATGGATTTAAAACACGCCTAATTTTGTTTTAAAGCTCTCAACACGAGAGATTTTCACGCATCCGAGGTCAATAAACACTTTACCGTGCTCATCATTTAAACTGCAGCGTTACCTTTTCTCCCCCAGTGTCACAAACGACTCGTTCAATGATCCGTTCTAAACGATTCGTTCTGAACTCCTCCTTTCAGAGAGCATACTCCGCTCTGATTGGTCAGACGTCCCAGTCTGTCGTGATCGGTCTACCGCTGTCAGCGAGCAGCCGATGAAGACCGGAGGCGGGGCTTTTTGTTACAAACCTACGTAGGTTAGTACAGGAAGTAAAGTCTGGAATCACTAACGACTCGACTCAGCCGTTCAGAATCGATTCCTTCTTTCGGGAGTCGATAACTCCGTCTGTCGTGCGCTTTGATTTTTGAAACTTTGCAGATTTTTTACGTTCACAAACAGCTCAGTATGTAACACACCATAATATAAAAACCATAATAGCTGAAGTTTAAATAATTGTTAAACATATCTAGAAGCAGGTTTAAAAATCTTACACATACATATATATTATATATATATATATATATATATATATATTAAATCTAATCAAGAGCATTATTGGCTGAATTTGTGCAGATTCTCAGTATAAGGTATAAGGTTTTGGACTGAAAAGTTTTGGTGCTGTGTATGAGAGAGAGCGGCTGCTGAATAATGAAGTGAAATACTGGAAAATGTATATATTTATAGCATTAAAAAGTTAGAGATATTCTCCTCTTTGTTGTTTCTCGTGTCTCTGATCCGATGCGTCACGTTAAAATCACGGCACGTCGGTGTTTCGCACGGTGACACTGTCAGTCACACGCCGCAGGAGTCATTAGACTCACAGCGAAAAGGGCAACTGCACAGCACGAGCAACATTTATTATACCTCTTACACACACACACACACACACACACACACACACACCAGCAGGCATGTTCACACATCTACTTCTACACCTACTTTTTATAAAGGTCAGTGAAAAACTTATACTTCCTACAAAGATTGAAAAATTTCAACTCGCTCCTGAGAGAAGCTTATTTAAAAGTTATAGCGCCCCCTATTTACAAGCCGTGTGTGTGTGTGGCTTTTAAATTTCGCACGAATCCGTCAAAACACGTGCGGGAAGCCGAGTAGCTTTGCGCTGGCCGCATATGATTACATTTGATAAAAGAATAACATCTTAAAAGGCTAATATAACATTAGCTAACCGGCTAGCTATCTGCTAGTAAGCTAGCTGCATTTATCGCAGGTGGACCCGGGAGGAAATTCAGCATCGCCGATATGAAACGCAATGTTACCATGACAACGGCTGCTTGTTTATCCCTTACAACAGCCTAGACCTCAGGTTCCGGTCGCTTCTGCGGATTCGGACTCTGACCGGTTCCAGCCGTGAAGCTTATTTTGTGACGTCACGAATGTCATACGAAGCTCCGCCCCCAAATAAACAGAAGTATCGAGAAAGAGTTCAGGGGAACGTTTAATGTTCGGAAACGTTAAAAACTAACGCGATTAAAACGAACACATATTAACGTCGCACTCGCGTTGCTGTTTTGTCTTTAATCAGCACTAAAGTGCAACACGGCTCACGAATACGGACGGATAAACGCCGTGCTTCTCAGCTCAAAGCGCCAATTTTCCGTTTCATTCCTCTATCAGTAGAAGCACTTGTTATATATAATTCATCACAGCACTTCGTAATTAATTATGAATGCATTAAAATGACCGGGCAGAAGGGAAAATATTTCAACAGTCAGGGTTTTTATCGTACTCGTGCATGTACTCACATCCCGAGGCGTCGGAATCTGCACCGAGACCAAAGACTCGGGATCGTGGGAAGAAAATAAAAGGGATAATCCCGGGCGGTTACATCGTCCTTCTCACGACTTCTGCACAAATCCGTGTTTTAAATCTTTACTCGAGTTCTCAGAGACGCGTTTATACGTCAGATTGTACAGAGAGCACAGGACGTGGCGCTCTGACGTGGAAACTCACGCACCGTGTACACCCTGTACACGCCTCGTCTGATTACTGACGCGTTCGGGAGGTGAAGCAGGACGTCAGGGAGGATTATTTTATTAAGTAAAGTGCGAACAAAACAGAAAAAGACTTGAAAACGAGGACATCAACATGAAGCGTGATTATAAAGCAAAGAACATAGAGACTATGGGCGAAAATGTGGTGCACAACAACAACAACAACAACAACAACAACAACAACAACAGAACAGGACCATTACAACAACAAAAATGCTTGACAACCAGACACTGAAAAACTAGAATTATATATATATATATATATATATATATATATATATATATATATATATATATATATATATATATATATATATATATATATATTTATAGTGCTGCTAATCAAGGTGCTATGAGACACAGGTGAGAGTGCTTGAGACATGTGATGTGCTGGGGCTGATGGGTAATGTAGTTCTGCACCTCTTAACACAACCATGACCATTATAATACGAAAGAGCAAGAAATCTGCAGCAGTTAATCTTGAAGTTTAATTCTTAATATTTTTGTTGCGAAGGAATAACAAGAGCCGGGTCACTTCTAATAATAATAATAATAATAATAATAATAATAATAAAAGACATATGGTTCTTGTTCAAATCCAGAGAAAGGTCAATGAAAATATAGCTGCAAGCAGCGATTAAAGGGGCCAAGCACTTTCTAGCGGATGTCAGCGCGTGAAGCAATGCGTCAAGCCGTAACTCAGATATGCTTTTTTTAAACATGTAAAATGGTGGAAAATGCAATATGGCGGATTTAAACACGATGGTATGCGCCGAGCTAATCACATTGAACACCTGATCACCTCCACGGATACGTATGTCCCTTACACGTCCTTCACGGGCATCGTAACGACGCCCCGACATCTAGCCATGTGCATAA
Source organism: Ictalurus punctatus (assembly GCF_001660625.3). Lineage (NCBI taxonomy): Eukaryota > Metazoa > Chordata > Actinopteri > Siluriformes > Ictaluridae > Ictalurus > Ictalurus punctatus. The sequence continues at coordinate 23,895,859 of NC_030435.2, forward strand.
ATAACGTCTTCGTGATATGATCGATCCGACTCGCACAAATCACCACCAGGGGGCGCTGTCTTACATCACACACTTTAGGTAGCTGAAGGTAGCCGATTCTTTCGAAACGTTGAGGCGGTTAGCGATACGGAACAGTCTGAAATCAAACTTCTGCGGCTGAACAAGAAATAACTGCCACGCTACGGGTCTGTAAAATAACGTTTATAAATAAACAGACGCATTCGGTTCTAACACCTGACCTGTTCTCACCTTTATCTGTTATGTTGCTTAGCAACAGATGTTTCCTATTGACAGATAGCATGACGGAAGAATTGTTTACAGGGAATTTTGTTAATAATAAACTCAGCTAAGGCGATGTGATGATTTTAACGCAGGTCACACATACTGTTGTGTGTAAGAACACACTTAGCGTGATAGCATCGCTGTGACGCACAACCTCGGGCGCTTGAATCTCTCTTTAGTTAAATATAGCTAGCTGATTAGCTGGTGAGATTAGCCAGACGCAAACAGCTAGCCCGATGGTGGTGGGGTTTTTCTCTATCAAATAGTTTTACAAAATAACTTCAGGAGCTAAAGTTCACCTCAGAGGCTTCGGAGATGCGAGCGGATGGAAAGGCGTTAACGTGTGAAGAGGTTTTTATATACCGCTGTGTTTTATTTCCTGCTCTGGGAGAGAAAACACAATTAAACGGGGATGAGGAAATGAGAAATGAGACCCGGCCGAGCGCGAACACGGATACGGAAGAATTTATGAGCGAAGGGAAGAAACGCGCACGCTGCGGACTCGGAGTTCTGTACATGAAGGACATGATGCTGCAGAAGTGAAACGAGGTCAAACACTGTGTGTGTGTGTGCGTGTGTGTGTGTGTGTGTGTGTGTGTGTGTGTGTGTGTCCCAGGAGGAGGGAAAAGATGTTAGTGCGAAAATTTTCAGCCTGCAATCTACAGCATCCCTCGATCCCAACATCAATATCCATGAGCACTTCCATCTCACGCTATAAATACACAACACGGCACTGGAGAGACAGCGATCATCCGGACACGCCATCTGTCACACACACACACACACACACACACACACACACACACACACACTCTAATACCACCAACTAACACCACGTCTAGGACTCATTCAGTCCCTCAGCTTTTGGAAAACAGAGAGAGCGAGCGAGAGAGCGAGCGAGAGAGAGAGAGAGAGAGAGAGAAAGCGAGCGAGAGAGAGAGAGAGAGCGAGAGCGAGAGAGAGAGAGCGAGAGCGAGAGAGCGAGAGCGAGAGCGAGAGAGCGAGAGCGAGAGAGAGAGAGAGCACTTCTAGACTGGTTCTACATTTTAGAACATTTAGGGAGTGATAGGGAAGAAGATGGAAGGTTACGTTTGTAACCCTCAAGGAACCCTCAAAGAACTCTTTTTCCTAAAAGCACACACTTCGAAAAGAGTTCAAGGGTTGTTTAAAAAAGTAAAGATTATTGGTTCTACTTCTTGAGAACCCTCGCTGAGCGGGGAGAATACTGTAGAAGGCTGCATCTGTAGCAGAACCAACGAAGAACCTCTAAAGCACCCCGAAAGAGTTCCTGAAGAGTTCTTCTAGTTGAAGAACTAGACAAATGGAACGCGTTTACCTTCATAGGTGACGGAAGAACCCTTGAAGAACCATAAATCGGGTTCCTGAACGGTTCTGTGAAAAGTTAAGGTTTGGTAGCTTTCTGAAGATGATTTTTTTGAGAACCCTTTCTGATAGGGGAAGGAAGTTCATGTGTGTGACCCTTAACCCTTTTTTTTTTTTTTTTTTTAAAGTTTCTGCGTGAAAGAAGGTTTATTTGAAACGTTAAGGGTTGTTGGGTTTCTAAAGCGTTAGCAGCGCTCCTGTCTGATGTGAAAAAATGAAGGTTACACATAGAACCCTTAAAGAACCTTTAAAGAACCCGTTTGTTTCTAAAAAAAGTGTCCAGAGTTCCTCGAGGATTGTTTGAGAACGCATTAAGGAGTATTAGCTTTCTAAAAATGTTCTATTTGTTTTCTGGAAGCTTCTCTGATAGGGGAAAGGGAAGTTTACAGGGTATAGAGAACCCTTACAGAACCCTACAGAGCCGCTTTATTTTCCCCTAACAGTGTTCACTCTTTGAAAAGTGCTCCTCGAGGGTTCTCTGAAAGGTTAAGCATTGCTAGCTTTCTAAAGGGTTCTACTCTTCATTAGAACCCTCTCTGATAGCGGGAAACCCCCAGGTGGCTGAGCATTTGACACCTGGAGCACCGCCCTGTTCAAAAAGGGTTCCTCGAGGGTTTAACTCTTTTCGAGCACGCTCTGATAAGGAACGAGAACACTTGAAGAACCCTAAGAAGGATCGATGAAGCAGTCTGTGAAAAGTTTAAGAACCCTTAAGGAATACTACACCGTCGGAAAAAAAGGGTTCCACAAGGTTTTGATTTAAACTGTTCGAGGCATTTTTTTTTTTCTTTTTTTTAAGTTTTAGAATCCCGTGTGAAAACGGAAGGTTCCGACGCGTAAACGTAGGTTCTACAGAACTTCTTTCCATTCCAGAGGACCAGAGTTGGGTTCCTCGGCCTGGAAATCTGTCTGTTCTTCCTCAGGTGGACAAACCAAACCAGAAAGTTGAGGGTTCTAGATCTAGAGATTTTGTCTGGCTGAAGGTTTCATTCTAATTTCAGACGTGTGATTTTCGTGACCCACGTGTCTGTTACGTGAGACACGCTCCGAGAGAGAGCCGACGACGGAACTCGTAGATAAAAAATGATGAATAAACGAAGAAGCTGGACGAGGATGAGTTCGTGGGACTCCAGCTGAGACACGAGAGCTTTTATAATCCTCTTTCTCGCTCGTGTTCCGCGTTAGCGACTCGCCCCGCCTCGCGAGTCCGTCCACACATCCGTCTAACGCTCAGGGTGAAGTTCAGTTTAATCCCCCAAATAAAAGTCCTCACTTGGAGAAATCCCGGCGACCTTCCACCTCAGCCGAGACGGAGAGCGGTTTGTGTGTTCGGGTCAGCGCGGTGGAGAACCGAGGTTCTCCGAGGTGCTTTTTTTTTTTGGTAATAATTTTCTTGTTCAAATCAACACGGAGGGAAAATGAGAGAGTAAAGAGTGAGATCTGGTGCGCAGATGCTCAGCGTCGAGGAGGGAACCGAGCGGATGAAGAAGTCTGAGAGCTGCGAAAGAGAAAAGTGCTGAGAGAAGCCGAGCACGTTTTACACGCACCGATTATTTCCAGCCGTGTGGTCGGTGGACTCGGTCTGGTCAGAAGGAGTCACTTCCTCTCTCTGTGTATTTCGAGGAATTTATCGTCCACTTCACATCAGCGACGCACACAGACGTGTGATTATTCCTCCTCTTCTGTGGGTTTCCGCTCTCGCTTTAGTTAACATTCACAGCTTGTTATGGATTTCAAGAGCAACACCAGAAAAACAGTGAGAAAAAAAAAAAGAACAACATGGTGGAGGAGTGGGCGGAGCTTCTGGGAGCGTTAACGTCTCACGGGATCGTGACTGACGTGGGGTTACTCTCCGGCCCGTTTCCCGTCCAGGTTCCCGGGACGATTTCAGACTTAAGTCACGTGCATCGACGTCATCATGACCTCAGGGGCGTGGCTTATTTAACTAACAATCAGTTCTAGTGTAAATATTTTCCGTAATAAATCAGCAACTGATTCCACCTTCATATGATCAATCTCATCTCTGTAACTGATGCACCAGGCCCTTAAACATGCTAATTACACACGATTGAATTCAATTACATGCTAATTACACACAATTTAATTAAAGACACCTGGGAAATTATCTTCTGCTTTTCCAATATAACAAAACATCTGAACCTCAGTGAACATCTGAAGTCGAGTGAGATTTTAATCTCTGTGGGCTTTTTCCACTCTGTAGCTTTGATGTGTCGTAAACACTGAAGTGATGATGTAATGCATGATGCGTGAGCTGCGGTACATCACTGCCCCCTGTCCGGTCAGCGCCGGTACTGCACTCATTCTCTCTAGCTCTCTCGTTTCTCTCTCTCTAGCTCTCTCGTTTCTCTCTCTCTAGCTCTCTCGTTTCTCTCTCTCTCTCTCTCTCTCTCTCTCTCTCTCTCTCTAGCTCTCTCGTTTCTCTCTCTCTCTCTCGTTTCTCTCTCTCTCTCTCTCTCTCTCTCTCTCTCTCTCTAGCTCTCTCGTTTCTCTCTCTCTCTCTCTCTCTCTAGCTCTCTCGTTTCTCTCTCTCTCTCTCTCTCTCTAGCTCTCTCGTTTCTCTCTCTCTCTCTCTCTCTCTCTCTCTCTCTCTCTCTCTCTCTCTCACACACACACACACACACACAAAGACATCAACACATTCACGTTATACTTTCTTTCTGTCTTTATTTCTATGTTCTGGATTTTAGCTCAGTATCTTAAATAAATTAAAAGTAGAATAATATAAAAACCCATTTATAAGATATATATATATATATATTAGAAATGTGTCATTTATTTCATCAGTTTTATTTATAAGACAGTAAAGTTAAAATAACATAACTGTACAGATTAAAGATTTATTCTGGACCTTTGTTTGTTTGAAGTTTTATGCTTCATTTCAACAGAGTATTGTTTTGAAGGAAAATGGTGTAAAACATTAAACATCAAATAAAGTGACGTTTCAGAAATAAAATGAAAAGCCACAAACATTTCCCTCTTCAGTACTTTCGTATTTAAACCAGCAGAACCAGCAGCACTCACACTGCAGACACACTGCTGTTCCACAGGAACACAGAACCACATCGCCCTCTGCTGGTCAATAAACTAAATCTGATTACAAGTCCTTTTTATTTCATCAGCAAACAAAAATGATTTCAGTTCAATTTAAATTCAGTTACTCATGATGTTAGTGTTTAACATTTGAGAAAAAAATACTTATAATTCTAAACGCATGAAAATATTTACACCGGTGTTTGAAAGTTTTCAATATTTCTGCATAAATACAACGTAAAACATCTATGAGGGGTAAAAGTATGTGCACCTCTAGGATTATCAGTTAATGTGAAGGTGAGATTGGAGTCCGGTGTTTTCAGTCAGTGGGGTGATGATCAGGTGTGTGTGAGCGAGCGAGCGAGCGAGCGTCCTGTTTTATTTAAAGGACAGGGATCTATCAGAGTCTGATCTTCACGACACGTGTCTGCGGAAGTGGATCACGGCACGAGCGAAGGAGATTTCCGAGGACCTCAGGAAAAGAGTTGTCGAAGCTCATCAGGATGGAAAAGGTCACAGAACCATCTGTAAAGAGTTTGGACTCCACCCATCCACAGTCAGACAGATCGTGTAGAAACGGAGGAAATTCACCACCATCGTTCCCCTCCACAGGAGTGGAGACCAACGAAGATCTCTCCAGGAGCCAGACGTGGAATCGTCCACCAGGTCACAGAGGAACCCAGGGGAACTTCTACACAACTAAATCACGTGTGTTCATAAGCGGTTTTCGGCTTCGTCCTTTACACACCGAGATTTGACCGAATTTCTCTGATATTTTAATTATATCGTGCGCTGTAGAAGGTGAAACGCCCAAAATCCTACCGATTTGTCTTTGGGGAACGTTCTTCTCAAAGTGTGGGTTATTCTCCGACGCATCTGTTGGCAGATCGGCGAGCCTCGACCCGTCCTCGCTCTTGAAGGACTCGGCCTTTTCTGGGAATCCTTATACACTGCGATTAGATGATCGCCTCACCTGTTTCACATCACCTTCTTATTCCATCTTCTCACATCACTCGCTATTAGTCCTGCTCTGCCCCTGTCCCGGCTTGTGGAGACGAAGGCAGACGCAAGTGCCGATAAGAATTTAATCAAATCAAACAAAACAAAACACAAGCAACTGAATACATCAAATATGGCCTACGCCACTAGACAACATAACAACAGCCACAACACAGGACAAGGGGTGCAGTGCAAAACGTGGCTTATATACACGTGATCGTTAACCCCAAACGTGAATCAGGTGCAGACAGTCATGTGACGTGATCATGTGAGGTGCAGTGCCTGATGGGAATCGTAGTCTCTAGTCCTTCTCCGGTATTTATGACACCCTGTCCCAAATTTTTTGGAACGTTTTGCGCGCATCAGTTTCAAAATAAATGTTTATCTTCCAAAAAAAAAAAAACTTTGCAGTTGAACAGTTTAAAACAGAGGCTCTCAACCTTTTACAACTAAAGACCCCCCCCCCCCCCCACCCCCGCCTTCCCTATCATGGAGACCAGGTTTAATGATGATCTATTCGATATTAAATCTATATATCTATCTTTCTATCTGTACCGAATCTATAATCTGTTTTTGATAGATATATAGCTAGAGATTTTTTTTTGCTTTTGTTTTGTAAACTTTTTTAAATCACTTTTCATAACCTGTGATTTTTAAATAACTTTAATAGACTATACATCGCACAGGTGTGGAACATGGATGATGTAAGATGTTTCTGAACACTCTGACTACTCTGAACCAGAGAACTGGGCTGTAATAACCGGGACCGTTTCACATGTTGCATTACATTCGTCCTGCGCTCTAAAAACATTGGCATGTGAGTGATGTGAACTGGGACGAAGGGCGCGTCTCGTTATCCGCGACACCGTTAAATCTCCGGCTCTCCGCCCCTCACCGAACAGAGCGGACAGAGAGAGGTGCGAGTGCGGCGGGAAAGCAGGACCTCGCACTTGCAGGACAGAACTGATGACGTTTGGAAAGTCGCTAAGGTTTGTCCAAAAAGGCGCTACATTTGTCGCTAGGCGCTTCTTTTTTTTTTAAAGTCACTAAAGTGGTCTGGAAAGTGGCTAAGCACCGAGAGATAAAAGGCAGAAGCTCCGCCTCTCCAGAACAAAGAGAATACAGAGGGAGAGGGAACACAGGTTTGTCCATTTTTGCACATTCTATTTGAAAAGCAGTGAAATACACCGAGCGCCCAGATCAAGTCCTGTCTGTTTTCTCCTTGAAAAAATTCACGCCCCGTCCCGATCTCTCCACGGCCCCCCTGGTTGTGATCCACTGGTTTAAAACATCAAAGACTCTGTCTTTTTTGTTGTTTAAATACACGTCAAAGTACACTTACAAATCACTCCTCTTTGTTTTTATTAGCATTTTCAGTACTGTCCCAACTGTCTCAGAATCGGGGCTGTATGTTCGGAGAAATGAAAACGCTGCATTCCAGTATAAGAGCCTTCTCCCGTCTGTGAAACACGGTGGTGGTAGTGTCATGGTTTGGGTCTGTTTTGCTGCATCTGGACCAGGACGACTCGCCATCATCGATGGAAGAACGAGTTCTGAACTGTACCAGCCAAATCTGAAGGACAATGGGTCATGGGAAAGTGGGACGTGCAGCAAGACTACGATCCTAAACACACGCGTCGTTCTACCAAAGAATAAAGGTAATGTTTTGGAACGGCCGAGTCAAAGTCCCGACCTTAATCCAGTAGAGATGTTGTGGAGGAACCTGAAGCGAGCAGTTCATGTGAGGAAACACACCAACACCCCAGAGTCGAAGCTGTTCTGTACTGAGGAACGTCTAAAACTCCTCCGAGCCGACGTGCAGATGATCAACACTTACCCCAAACGCTTATCTGCAGTGATTACTGCACAAGGGGTCACACCACGTACTGAAAGCAAAGGTTCACGTATTGTTCGGACAGTGGAAACTGCGAGCTGGAAACACTGTGATCTCTCGATACTGTTCCTCTGCTTCGTAGGCATCAGTTAGCTTCATTTTCAGATCCTCAGTCAGCTGCTGTTGTGCAAGCGCAAGGTCTGAAGGGTGAAGAGAACTCGTTACGCTCTGGATTTTATCATTCCTGATGAACATTTTGACCCGAGTAACGAGTTCTAATCAATCACGTCCTAACGACTTCATTTGGTTCTGAGACTTCTCACGAGTGCAAGGACGTCCAAACTTTGGAAAACAATTAGTAGTTATTTTGTAAATTTTTTACGTTTATTAGGTGTAAAGTAAGTGCGCATCAGCATAAGCAGAAATGCTTACTTCCGTTCACTTCAAAAGTCTTTCCAATATTATAATTTGGTGGGGGGTGCCAAAACTTTTACATACAAGTGTATTTTCATACGAATATCATTCAATAACATGTACATTGATGTAGCATAAATTTAAACATGAGATTTTTTTTTTATTTTTATTTTTACATTGATCAAAAGCTGATTTAATAAATTGACAAAAGCTAAAAATTTCTGAGTAAAGAGGGAACTGCTGAAGTACTGGAGTAGATTTTCTGAGGACCCGCACCACCCCCTTGTGGCCACCCTGGACATCACAACGGCAAGTTTAAGAATTAGGAATAATTTTGTTAAACAATCGCTTAAAACGAATCAGTAAAAGCTTTACGTTGTTTAAAAACTATATAAAAATCTCAGCAGATATTCAGCATTATATATATATATATATATATATATATATATATATATATATATATATATATATATATATCTGTAACATTTCCTTTAACAAGAAAATCTCAATTATATCTTGAAAAGAAAAAGAAAAACACGCCGCCGAGTCTCGGCACTGTTTTGTTTGTTTTTTTGTGAGTAATACAACATTTATTGAAGATGAACAGGTCATTTAGACACAACATTTTTGTGATTAAAAAAAAGAAGAAGACATTTTTTAAGACATTCTGCACGGGTGATGAAGGACGAGTGAATTTAGTGATGAACAGGTGAAGAGTCGAATCCGTTTCACCAGAAAATATACACACACAATTTAATAACAGGAACCGTCAGAGAAGCGAATTTCTGCAGAACACGTACGTACCTTATTTAGTTTAGAAACAAAGTTCTGTAGGTGCTGAAATCGTGACCGGAACTTCGGCGGAGTTGTGATGTTTTGTCAAACATGGAAACAACACCGGATGAGTGAAACGTTAAAAGAAACGATATAAAAGCGGCGAAAACTAAATGACGATCGGAAATATTACACATTTATATTAATCGTTTTATCGAACGTTATTTAAATGTACGCTGCGCTAAACGCCACTAATCTGTTCCTTTCCCCCCGCTGTGAGTCGTGCAGCCGTGCTGTCGACGCTCCGCCCGGGATCGACCGGCGTGTGCGGCGTCGATGACATCGTTATACGATTACAGACTACGCGAATACGTGAGGAACTTCGGAGCGAATTGAACTTCACTTTCCCCGAGTCCGTCGAGGTCAAAAAGTCCTCTTTAACCGAGTTTTACCTGCAAAATCATCGCTTACACTAAAAGTCCTAACCGCATTAACGTAATGACTTCCCCGTTTAACTGGATTCTGATCCGAGCTACAGAAAAACAAACGTCGTTACCCGAGACGTCACCGACCCGGATATGCTTTCAAACAAGAATTCATTTTTTCCCCCCAATAACGTTTGTGTCAATTAGGCAGAGACGCGACATTAGCCGAGGTTGAATCAGGATAGAACCGCACACACACACACACACACACACACACACACACATTTTACGTAAAGACGTAGGAGCGATTATATCACTGTAGACTTTGAGCAGACGGAGTTTCTACGGCGGACCTGGTTAAAAGGTCGCGGCTGTGTTTCGGCAACGCTGTTAATGCGCCCTTATCGACGTCCCCTTAAACACACGGCATCAACTGCTAAAGCCTTCTAGAATAAAGCGTAATGCACTCGTAAAGCATCACACGCATTGTTATAATTGTTTATAAAACTGCATCGCACCTGATTAACGATCCCCTACAGCATCACTATAATAAAGTATAAAAATATAATAAAATCCTAATCCTGATCCTGATCCTAACCAACGGGGTAACATATGAAAACGTTTCCAGGTCTAAAAATACATTTCTTTTCCCAAATCCAATCCCAGTCTTGGGTTCTGTCTGTTACAGAATCCGATATCTGACGGTTTCTCCTATATGTGTTCCACCAGTGTTGATACGGGGAATCGGATCAGTACCATCTCTATCTTTCAGCCATCTTAATCATACACCACGTCGACGAACTGCTCGTAATGGAGTACTGTACATTTTTTCAAATATGCGTCTAGCGCCAATAAAAAGGCAGAAAGTTCACGTGTCGCCACTTAATAACGAGCGAGTCTTTTTTTTAAAGGCTTCTCCGAGCAAACAGCCCGAAGCCCCGCCTTCTTCCTTTCTATTGGCTCAGAATTCTCTGGTCTGAAATCTACCACGATAAAATACATATATATATATATATATATATATATATATATATATATATATATATATATATCAGAAGTTATCAAAACCGAGTCTTTCACACGTCACGTCCTTTCCCCTTTCGGTGAATCATCTTTTCTGCCTGATGAATTTTATTCAGAGAAGACAAAAAGACTAAAAGACCTTAAAGATGCGATTTCTTTCACGCTCATTTCGCGAACAATTTTTGATTCCGGTGGAATCCGACCAGAGAATTCAGAAGTTCTTTGAGAAGTCACAGAGTTTAGTTCTCCTGATTTCGTTCCTCTAGTACAATTCGTTTTGTAGTTTCTAAGTTTCTAAATCAAAATGTGTCATTAAACACGCTATCACGCTAACGCTCGTGACGAGTGAGATCGCCGTAAAGTGCGACGCGTTTACACGAATAATTATAACAACGTTTATTTCCTATCCGCGCTAGTACCCATGAACAGGGATAGCTAGCTAGCTAGAATGGCGATTAAAGAAAACGTCTACTCAGCTAAAGAAAATATTAGCCAGGTAGTTTAGGTTAACTTGTTACAAGTTACAGTGAAAGTTCATTTAAACGTTATCGTTAGCTAGAGTATCAGTGGACTTCCGCAGTTTCGTTGGATTTCGTTTTAAATATAAAAGGCTTTGATACGTGTTATACGTTTGACCCAAACAAATAACGTTTCTGCCCAAAACACCGCAGATATACATTAGGGGAAGTCGATAAGAACGCTCAAGCTGAACAGCGCTGGAACTCGGGAGTGTGGAGACGAAAACTTGAAGATTTTAAAAAAAAAATCAATGAACAATAATAAACAAATGTTTAAAGAAAAACGGTTTTATATACGTGTGCGTAGATCAGACGTTTTCGTACACGCGAAACACAACCACGGGCGAGTGAAGCGATAAAGAAGGAACATGTTAGGACTTCAGTTGTAATGCCAAACATTTTAGTTTAATGTGATCTGAAGTAAAAACATTCAGCGGGAAGGAACACACACACACACACACACACACACACACACACACACACACAATAACGACGTGACGCTTCTGCCACAAGTTGACATAAAGATTATGGTTCGCCGCACGGCGTCGTTAAAACAAAACAAACTTTAAATCAAAACAGTCAGGAAGGAAATGAGCGCAAATGGAATCAGCGGCGTGGCGTTTGTGTCGTCGTTGTCCTCATTATGAATAATGAAGTCATTCATACGAACGGTTAGCGACAGGTAGCTGAGAGCAGAACCGTAAACCGAGACCGACGACTCGATATTCGTATTTTACGAAGCGAGCTAACTCGATCAGCCTGGCTCGTCGGTTTTAAACCGTACTCGGTTACTATAGCAACACCGTCTCCGTATCAAGCGAATGCCGACGTTCCTTTTCCGTAATTATTTCTTTTACAGGATTTTATGAGTGATTCCCGGGCGCTATTTTGTCCGCTCGATTAGCTAAATCTTACGCAGTTTCCTGACGCCGATTATGTAGAAAAGCGTCTTCTCCGGGCCTCGGGACTCTCCTCACTGGACACGTTCTAGATCATTTGTTTACGGTTACACCGTGATGGACTGACTTGTCGCTCTGTGATCGGTTGAAGCCGCACACGCTCATTAAATATTCATGGGTTATCATTCCGGTTCCTGCTCGGCTAGGAACATCATAAAATGTCACTTTTGAGTCACTTGGCAGTGAATAATAATAATAATTTTTTT
>NC_030435.2:23912726-23940226 GCF_001660625.3 Ictalurus punctatus
ATTCCATTTATTTACGTACTCATTTATTTTGCTGAACATTGCTTATTATTAAATCGTTTTTATTTGTATATTTATGCAGTTATTTATTTACTCAAATAAATAATAAAAATACGTTAAATATTATTGGTCTTTATTCTATTTATTTATGCATCTTATTAAGCATTAGTATTTGTTTATTTACATATGTACCTGTATATTATACTTGTTTATTTATTTATTTATTTTTTATTTCATTTTGTTAATTTATTTTTATTTGAATCTGTTTAACATATAATATATATATAATACCTGCTTAAACATTGTAATTGATATATATTTTTATTGTTATTGTGACTCGTGTCCGTTCTTTTTGCAGGAACAGAATTATTATGAGCTTCATAACAATCTGTTTTTTTCTTTCTTTCATTTGAATATATAAATGTAAGTTAAGTCATAAACGCGGTGGGCGTGTCGTGCTGATCAGTGACGGCGGGGCGTGATGAAGCGGAGTCACTGTTAACACTCTGGAGTTGATTATTTTCCCGTAACAGCACGTCCCTGAGCGTTTTATTCCTCTTACACCACGGCGACCCGTCGACGATTACAGTTTACAATTCATTAAAGAAAGAAACCTCGTACTTTTTATCCGTTTATAGCTACGTTTAATGTCCGAAACAAGTTAGTTCCCGTTCTCACTTACGTCACAGCAGGCCGGAAACAAAAAGCAGAAACTCCTAGGTTTACAGCTTTACCTCTGAAACTGGAGACTCCTTACACACAGTACAGAAATGAACCCGTCCTTACAGAAAGCATTACAGACAGAACCTTGGATTGTATCGACAGATTTTTTTTTTTTTTTTTGTTCTGAGATTTTACTCGGTTGTTTTTATATTTATATTTATTTACATTTTTATATATCCACCCCTCTTTTTATTTTGAAAAATAATCTAGTGCGGTTTAGTTATGCAAAAAGTGGTAGCTTTACTTCATGTAATGTAAAGCAACTTTAAGTTTACTTCTTGTAATAATATCGTAAGCTGTGATAAATTCCAGGAATTTCATTGCGGGGGAAAAAAATCAGATCACCCAAAACTGTGGAAATAAATATATAAATAAATAATTATATATATATATATATATATATATATATATATAAAAGTGAATATGTGAAAAAAAAAAAGAATCTGAAATATTAAATATAGAAATCCAACTCGTGAAGTGACGATAATTGTTTATGTTTGTACACATTGATATTTTCCAGATTCCACAATTCAGTCATTTAAAAAATATATTAAAATAATACATCAAGAAAAAAAAAAAAAAAAAAAAAATCATTAATAAACCAAAAGAAATCTGCATGCCCGATCACAACAAATACACAGTACAGAAAGCAAACACACTGTAGGGGGCGCTAATCACTCACAGGAAGTGATCTGTGTGGAAAAATTCATCTGTACAGCACAACACACGTTTCTTTGTCTTTATTAGTCATTTTTTATTTAATAATTTTTTTAAACATCTTCTTAACATCGTTTTAATCAAATCAGGCGTAACCAATTCAGCAAAGCCACATCTGACTCAAATTTTAGATTTTTTTTGGGGGGCCGTTAAAGAGAATTTTTTTACAAAATCAAATCAGCCGGAATGGTGTGTAAAATTTTTGGCGCCCTAGCGTGCACACCCTACCTGTGACTGTATGTTAGCGCCCACCTGCGGCGCCGGGTACGAGTCCCCGTTCAGAGACTGAACGCTCATGAACAAATCGCCGGAGTGAGACATGTTAAAAGACGCAGCAGAACCTGAGAGAGAAACAGACGGAGAGAGAGAGAGAGAGAGAGAGAGAGAGAGAGAGAGAGAGAAAACAGAGGAGGAAAGACAGGTGAGACAGACAGGCGTCGTGCTCATGCAGAAGGGGGGTGAGACAGGTGTTACTGTTAACAGACAATAAATAAAACGCACAACAAACACATAAATCTTTAATTTAGTAAATAAAAGCTGGAAGACGCTCGGGTCTGAGTGCAGCACAGAGAGAGAGAGAGAGAGAGAGAGAGAGAGAGAGAGACGGTGTCATTCCATCCATTTATTAAACACGAAATAAAACATTTTACTGAATTAATAGCCAATCAAAAGTAAACAAATATTAAGTAATTATAATTAGTTAGCTAATAAGTTATATAATTAGTAATTAATCATCATTAATGAATGAAAGAAAACTGATGTATGCACCACTGGTTAAAGGTAAAAAAAATAAACAAAAAAAATTTAAGTAAAAAAGTACACAATAAAATGTTAACCATAATTTCGATATATACAAAAAGTATAAACAAACAAACAAATAAATAAATAACATGAAATGAACAAATAACTAAAAAGATCTATGCACTGCTAGTCAAGAAAGGAAAGTAAAAAAATAATATACAATAATTACATACAAAATTTTTAAAAAATGCAATGCTAGTCAAAAGAAAAAAAGCCGGGGGGGGGGGGGGGGTTTAAACAAACAAACAAACAGACAAACAAACAAACATGTTCATGCCGAGTCAAAGGTTTTTTCAGCATCCTATATTTAAATTTCAGGTTCTAGCAATTCATTAATTTAAATATTTAAATGTACATAGAAAATTATGCAAATTGTGAAATGCTTTTAACTTCCTTATTATATTATTATTATAAATGATTGAATTGTTTTAATCGAAAAAACATTTATCCGAGACGGTGTTTAATTAACAAACGACTTCTGTGAGGTGGCGTCGTTACAAATATCAAAGAGAATGTTAAGTATTAACTGAACAAAACTCACTGGAAAGTCAAATAAACAAACAAACAAACAAACAAACAAATAACTATACTTGTGCTTTGTTAGTCAAAAGGGGAAAAAAGTAAAAAATAGAAAGGCTACTAAAATGTAATGACAGTAACGCTGAGTAAACGTACACGCTAGCTGTACACACTACACCACGAGGTGGCGCTATACGCTGCAAGCTCAACCTGCTACCTCAAAACAAAAGAAAGATGTTTTTAAACTGTTATTTAAATATGAGCGATTCACTTACGCTTAAACACTCAGACAGTTAAAAATGCATTTTAGACCAGCGTTAGAGCGGCGCTTTGGATTCCAGCCTCAATACATTACGCTAATGTTTATCGTAGAAGATGTATTAGCAGCTTAGCGTCCGAAAGCACTACTTTCTCCGGGAGGAAAAAAAGAAAGAGAGAGAAAAAAAACCACGCCAGAGTGATGGATGCACATGTTTCAGTCATTTAGGAAGCGCTAATCGAGTCACGCTAGGAATCAAGGAGCGCTATTTGTGCTTTAATGGAGGACGAATCCCCCAGATGTTTAAGGGACCGGGACTTTAACTTAATTTGTCCACAAAAAGCCACAGAGCGCTAATCGAATGCGCACGAGCCGCTAATCACTCTCAGGGCCGTAATGACCAACAAAAGGTCACGCCGGACACAGCAGGCCATTTACCTGAAGCGCTGTTCGCTAACGTTAACACAGACGCTAACACACACACACACACACACACACACACACACACACGAGGAGATTTATTAGTGTGGAGTTAATGATGATTAAAAAAAGTAAGAGAGCTAAATGTACGGACTGGAGAAAAGATCATTTTTCCGTTGTTCATATTTTATGCTAATACGTCATGGTTTCTATAGCAACAGCTCGTTCACAGGGACTCGTACAGATAAAAATTAAAAAATCGGTAACGCTGATATGGCGTAGTTTTCTTAAAGTAAGGAGACGTTTACGTTTACGTACGGAAGGAGTCTCCAGTGTCCAGCGCTTTGTTGAGGTCAGAGGTACAGTAAAGCGGTGACTTTTCCGTTTATATGTAACTTTAAATGGACAAAAAGTACGACGTGTTCTTTAGTAAACGACAAATGTGTTGGTAAACAGTCGGTAAATCGCTGCGGTGGAAAAGGAGCGAAACCCTTCGTCAACCCCCGGGTGCTGACCGAGTGTTTACCCATAATGCACTGCAAGCACACGTTAGGATAAACTCTGAGATGCAGCCGTGAGCGTTTCTAAGTCTTGGTGTAATGGAATACAGGTTAATCTCGTGATCTGGTTATTACACTAATATGTCATTAGCGGTAATTGAGGAGTAATTTGAGGTAATAATGTGATGTAATAACGACTCACCGGCGGAGTTGGGCGTGGAGGGCGAGTTGGCCTGGCTGCCCTGAGCAGAAGCGCTGGCGGCGTTGACGGCCGTTCTGGCGGCGTACATGTTCGCTTCCTCCTGGAACTTTCCGATGTTTTTCTTGTACCTGATCCTCTTGTTCCCGAACCAGTTCGAAACCTGAACAGCACCGAACATTTTACACATCAAAGGCGGTTTCCTTTTTTATTTTCTTCTTCTTCTTCTTCTTTAAACGCTGCCGCAAACAACATCGAAACATCCGTTCTTAATATTTACATTTCTTTTACGTATTTTTTTGCGGCCGCGGTTCACAGCGTATCCAGTAGGATAGCGTTACGGCAATAATATTACATCACCGTGTAATGTTTTAAATCGACGGACACTGTTTACGACACAGGACACGAATCACGCCGTATAGATTTTTGCCAACAATTTCCCAGCAGTAAGCGCGTTTAAGAAAAAAATCCGTTTGATGGCGATTTATTTAACATCTACAAAAATGCATTTATTCTTATTTTTTTCCATTTTAAAAGTAGCGTTTCTTCATAAAAAATAAATCAAATAAATACATCTGTAATAATTGTGACATTGAATAAAAATAACAAAAACAACAACGTAAACGTTAAATCAGCTAACAAAAATTTACAACAATTCATCCTGGTCAGACCTTTTTTTAATTTTTTCTTTAATTATCGTTAAAATAAATAAAAGTTCAAGGCCGCTATTTAGAATTAGATAAGCTGGTCTAATATTACAATAATTGCATTTTAATAACTTGATGCGTATCATCTTTAGAGGTTTGCTTTTTAAGATTAAAAATTAAAGAAGACATTTTTTAATGTAAAATAATGTTACGTTTAAAACAAACAAAGCAAAAGATAAAGAAGTAATTATCGATATAAATACGAAACAGGCAAGGCAAAAAAAAAAACCCCGTAACGAACGAGTTGCGAACATGAAGTAACGACTCGAAACAAAACGTAAAACAAAATAAAAAGGCTAAAACTCGCTAGATAATATCTTACAGAAGCAAAACTGGCGCGCTAACTTAGCTAACTTAGCTAACGACTTATTGCGTACTGCTAATACGGTATGAGAGGTGATGATGTCATCAGGCCTGTTTAACCCTGCGATGAGAAGACGTGTGGAATGAAGAATAAACCTGGGAGACGGTGATGGAACATTTCTTGGCCAGTTCCTCTTTCGCTTCCTCGCTGGGATACGGGTTACTGAGGTGCGAGTAGAAATACTCGTTCAGGATCTCCGTGGCCTGCTTGTTGAAATTCCGCCGCTTCCGTCTGTCAGAGACACGAGGACGATTTTAAACAGAGGGAATAAATTTGATCTGGATAAAATGATGAATGAACTTAAAGTTTCTCTGTAAGCGTGGCAGACGAGCGCCGGGTCAGATTATCCTTCACACCTCAGACACGTTCTCACGCGCTTCACGGCGGAGCGCGTTGAATTAACACAAGCACCGCCTCTAAAACGGCGAGTTAACAGTCGGTGCTGGATCAAGTGCTATTCTACGTGCTGCTGTATACTGAGAGCGGAGGCGTGAAGTACACGTGAAGTGATTGCAATCGCTTTTAAGCAAGCGTGTAAACCGGCTCTGAATACCAGGAAGTTCACGTGCAGGATGTTTTCGTTACTACCCGACAAGCCCTCAGAAGCAGATGGAGGTTTTGTGCGTTAGTGGTGATGGGTGTGATGAACTCACCTGGCGTCGAGGAAGCGCGAGCGCAGGATCATCACGGCTTCGCACGTGCTCTGTTTGAGCTGCATCTGTATGGAGCTGAATTTGCGGTGGATGATGCTGACCATGCGCTCGATCTCTTTGGGTGAAATGGGACGCGTGCGAGACTGTTCTCGCAACAGGTTCATCACGTGGGTAGTAAACTCGTTACACGCCTAAACACACACACATACACACACACATAATTATCACGACACGGTCTAACCCCACAACACACAATTCAGTCACTTTTACTTCACTTTTGCACTTTTTAACCTCACAATTTCAGTGCATGACTAATAACTCTATTTAGCTGACGTTAACCTTACACGTGTCTTACGTAAGCTAAGACACGTAACGTAAAACACATAACGTTTTGTTTGACGTTAAACGAACTCGAGACATTCTCCGTTTACCGTAACCAAAAATTAGTCGAGACGAAAGATTGCGAATGTGAGGTTGGGGAAAGGGGCGGGGCTTACTGGGCATCAGTTGTTTTGATTGGAGGGTTACAAACACTTACACAACTGTGACTCGTCCCAGATTTATACCTCGATTGGTACCTTATCTGCTGTTTTTACCTGGGGGGGGGGGGGGGGGGGGGGTGTGCGGTTGGGGGGGGACTGCTTTTTCGGCGTATTTCTGAGTGACACTTTGTACTTTTACGTAAGTTAAAGCTCGGCGCTCCTGCGCAAAATGCGTATAGAATTCGATCTGTTCGTATTTAAACGTGAAGTAACACTGAAACGATAATAATAAGAAGAATAATAAGTGGATAAGAATAATGATGATGATTTTAAAATAAAATGTAACGCAGAATAAAACCGTGATGGTCTGTCGTTGTTGTCTGCGATGTTTTTTCTGACCTGTTCGTATTTCTCCAGCTCCGTGTGGTAGATCTGTCGTATCTGAGTCAGTTTCGCTCTGTAGTCCGAATGCTCCACCGAGTTGTCGTTCCCGGTCCCGCCCACCGCGGCCGCGGCCGCCGCGGCCACCGCCGAAGCCCCGCCCCCTTTCTCGGGTCCGGACACGCCCTCCGCTAAGAGCATGTTGTCCAGTCGCATGAGCTGAGGGTCGGGAGGCTCCTCGTCCTGCGCGCCGCGAATACTCAACACTGAGGAACACAAAAACCACAAGATATTAAAAAAACCCCACGGTGCTGATTAGTTCTCTATAACAGCAGCTCTGACAGTAGCGCGGGTTTATATTAACGCGCCCGCCCTATTACGCTCTTGTCTCCATAGTAACAGCGATGACTTGCGGTGATGTTTTCTTTTCCTTTTTTAAACATTTACGGAAGGAGTCTCCAGTGTCGGCGCTTTGTCACAGTCAGAGGTGACGGACGAGTTCACGGTTTGTAGTCGTAGCTGCGTCTCGGTAACTTCGAGAGAGAGAGAACAAAGCAAGGTTGCCGAGGGAACGACCGTTTACAGCGGCTATAACGTAAACGAGAACAGGAACTGAACATTCGATGTAACTATAAACGGCTACGAAACAAAAAAAATTAAATAATCGTAAATGTTGGCAAATGGCTATGGTCTGAGAGGAATAAACCAGTTCGGAATTCCGTAATAAACAACTACCGTGTGTTTATTCGGACCCAAAGATAAATACACACGTATACACACGTGATCATTTACATTTAGCATATATGTAGCTAACGAGTATTTATATATTTTCATTCGCTGGCTGCAGTGTTCCTTTAAACCCTCAACCCCTGCGAGTTTTATGCAAATGTATGTAAAGAACCGCCTCATATCCATATCTCGCCCGCATAATTCTTGACGTCAGATCTGAGAAGGCACTACATTTTAAAACCTCGTACAAAACGGATGAATACGTGTGCAACCCGGATGAAAACGCCAACACGCCAGACTTTAATGGCATTAATACGAGACTGGAACATCAGCGTGAGTGATGCGAAGCTGATCCACGGCCTTCATTATAATCGCTCTTCGCCGCGATCAAATCGCGGCTCGAACACCGATCCTGGCAGGAGTGAAGATAATAAAACCGTCATTTCATCACTCCACGCTGTAATCTTGGGTAAATAATTTGCCCTCACCTCCTGCCAGAGCTCGTTTTTCTTCGCCATCGTACCGACTTGCCACGCACACATCAGCAATACATTACAACGACTTTATTCCATCATTTATCAAAAACTCATACGGAATATTCCTCCGCTGATCTTTATTATAGAAGAAACCGTTATTGCGGCGAAACGCTGAGACAGAACCGGCGTTTGGCTGTGTCTAAGACAATATATATACGTTATATATTTATATATAGATAGATTATATTCTATATCTTGTCCACTGGAATGAATGCCGGTCATTAATAAAAGAAACCGTCACTGAAAAATATTTCTGAACATGTGACGGACATTAGACGGAAAATAACGTCTGATAACATGACACGACACCCTCGAGTTCTTTCTCTCTAAATCAGACGAATATCTACGCTTTTATTTCACGCAACTATAATTAAAATCATTTACACGTACATCCATTTCTGCAGTTGTAAATTTTTCCACTAGGGGGCGGTAAGGAGTAGTATTAATAGTGAATTCTGTCACATTAGCGTCAGTGAACCGGTAAAAACTCTCGAGACGCTGCGTGCGACGGCGTGGGAGCGCCGTACAGGCTCGAATCGGCGGTTAAAATAAGAACGTATCGACAATTGTACGTTTACGTTTTAAATAATCTTTAAAACTCTTTGATTTCGTGAGTGTCGTAGTGTTTCAGTCGCTGTGCAACAACGCAGGAAGTAAAAGAAGTTCTGTAGTCGCTCAGCTCACGTACTCGACTTTCTTTTTTTTTTTTTCTTTTTTTTTTTGAGACGCAATAACACGTTTGATTTAGCACGTACAAATGATTTTCCACAACGTTACGTTAGCATTCGACGTATTAGCTCATGTAGCTCATGTCTGAAGTTCTGGTCTTTCGGTCAGTGGCTATTTTTGGTCACATGACCGTCAAGTTGTCTACATTTTCGGTGGATCCCAAATCACAAATCTACTGGTCATAGACGCAAATTCCCCACTCGACACTTGATTGATTTTGTTTCCGTGGCGTATTTTACAGACCAATAGCATTTACTGTAGCAGGAATTTACAGCAAGTATTAATCTTGTTGTTTGTTATCTGCATCACACCGAGTCAACGATATCGATGTACCGTAACAGACCGGTACTGTGTAACTGATTCAGCTCAGCGCTACACATTAACGTGGCGCGTGCGCGTTATTAGCCTGATTTGAGTGAAGCGTTTTCCGTTTTTCTCTTCCGCTCTCGTGTAACGGCGAGGACGAGCCGGCGTCACCTCACGTGGTCAGGAGCGTGCGTATCGGCGCAGCGGCGATCTGTCCGTGTCTGTCCGTAGTGCAGGTGTGAGACGCGCCGCCTGCTCTGTTTTCCGTCTCCCACAAGATGTCTCTATCGCTCTTCACAGAAGAATAAATAAGCACGACAGGAACACACACTCCTCCGATAGTAACAAAGAGAAAAAACCCCTTGCCACGCGACACAACGAGCTCATAAACGATCGGCGCTCGGTGTGTGTGTGCGTAGGTGAGTGTGTGTGTGAGCTAACGCTACACTTCACTTCACTTCACATCACATCACAGCAGTCACCGTGACAACCATCAGCCACCTCGGGTTACAAAAGAGAAATAAATTAATAAATAAAAAGAAAGAAGAATTAAGAGAACGGAGCATGACGTACGTCTAAAATAATCCCGAATTCAGGTAATAAAAACAGATTAATGCTACAATCAATCCCTAAATAATGTTAGAAATCACAACACAAGCACAAAACCAGGTCTAATATAATATAATGTAATATAATATAATATAATCCAAATTATGCAAGATATTCAATTGAACTAACACAGCCTAAATTCTAGAAACATTTCATCTGAATGATGTTTATATAGGTCCAATTCTCATGAAATAAATCCTGAATGATTGTAATATAGCCCGACTAATGCGGAAATTAAACCTGAGATCATCTTATACATCCCGAAATAAACCTGAACGCCAGGTTCAGGATCATTTAAACTAACTTATACCCAAATAATTCCTGATTTAAACTCCCAAAATTCCGTCGGAATGAATCCTAAACTGTGTGCAGTACATCCCGGATGATGGTCAGATGGACCCCGGTTTAAGAGCGTACGGGGAAAGAACAGCTGAGTTCATCATAATATACAGCTCACAGATGGACGAAATGACTTCTGAGTTAACGCAAAACAAACGAATCCTTCATTAAACTGATTAGGGTCGGGATGTCTCAAGCCTAAATTATGCGAGATCTTAACTTTTCGTGGAAAAAAAAAAAGGATCTTAAATTTAAAACGTCGCGAAATAAGACCGAAAGCTTAAGTTCAAGATAATCAGGATTGATAAAACTTACTCGAATAATCCCGAATTAAGGTAAAACAGCCCGACTGATGCTGAAAATAATCCCGAATGAAACTAATGACGCTTCAGATTACTTTCTAAATTCAACCCATCAAACCTGAAGAGCACAGATGTGTACTATCTTATTACTGTTAGTGTTTAAAGAAAACAACAATAATGAAATAAATTAATACGATTAAAGGAAGAAAAGAAAAACAACAACAACCCTAAACTGAAATAATAAAAAGGCAACTAACAGATGGTTTGGAGTTACATTATATTACTGTGCATTTTACAGCAAAAATATTCATTAATAATGCAAGGAAAAAACAAAACTGGCTAAATAAATAAATAAATAAATAAATAAATAAATCAAGCTAAATTAAGGTAATATAGCGCTATAATAAACCCAAATAATTATTCATATATCATTATTCCACTATTACAGAGCAAAAAGGTCAATATAGTTATTAATAGGATACATTACAGCACTGTATATATAATAATATATACAACAATAACTATATATAATATGAAATCTATAACGTGAGGTGAACCCTTTTAACCCTCAAGTGTGTGCCAACTGACTGTCGCGAAAAAAGCTTTTTCAAAGGGAAAAAAGTGACGTACAATTTCAATCATTAAAGCCGCGAAGCGAATAAAATCCGGCGGATTTACAGACGCCGCGGTCGGCGCGGTGTCTGTCGTACGCTTGTATTTAAGATCATAAATAGACGGACAGAACGCCAGGCCACGTTCTCCGGGCTTCTCCGAGCGAGAACGTGGATTAAGCGGGTCAAGAGTTCAGCGTCGGGGTTCGGATTTCTCCAGAGAGCCGACGTCCTGCTTCATCGGTTACTCTTAATTCCTTTTCATTTGGTTTATGTAAATCTCGGGGAAACGCATTACGTCTCGCAGCCTCGTTTATTAAACCGCAAAAGACACGAAGTTGTTCATCAGAGTTTGTCGCAAACCTGTTCTCATTTAGACTGAGCGATGTGTGTGTGTGTGTGTGTGTGTGTGTGTGTGTGTGTGTGTGTGTGGTTTCTTCTGCCCGAACATCCAGCAGGGATATGCTCATCTGGAGACGAACTCTAATGAGGCAAATAATGATTTGTGTCTTCCAACGAGATCCTCCAGTGAAGGAGTAAACGGATTACGTAAATACAATAAATACAGATAATCGTACAATTCCCTTCGCCGTGGCTTAATTACCCCAAACCGACGCCATGCACTTTATTTATTTTGATTCAGTAATGGCATTGCAATCAATTAGGCCGTAATGCTGCCAGCTGCTTTCTGCGTGTGTGTGTGTGTGTGTGTGTGTGTGTGTGTGCAGCTGTTTAGCTGAACTGAACCACATTAACCGTTATTAATGGATAAATGATTTCCCCTCTCTCTGAACGCATACGTGAGTAAGTGTGTGTGTGTAGACGTGTGTGTGTTGTGTTCTGATTTGGATCAGATACGAAGGCGCAGGAGATGCGGTCGTGGTACGGGTTAAAGGGAGTGATGGGGATTTTAAAGAAAAGCTGAATTTCAGCCGGTGATGTTTCTCATTCTGTAAAAACTTTATTGACTCGTGTCTGTTTCCCGAAGAGAGAGTCGGCACCGTCGAACACCGCGTTTAGACTTTTTCACGCTCGGTTGAAGTTATAAAGAACGAAAGGCCCAGATCCGGCCCAGATCCGGCCCACGCCTGACACGTTCATCCGGCCCACATACCGCGTGGAATGATGACACTTGGGCGGTCCGCTCCGGGTTGCCAGATTTGGGCCAGAAGCAAGCCGTAGCAATGCCGCATGCGCAACACTTTTTGCAAAGGTGGCCCACATTTGTTTTGTGATATTTGGGCCATATTCACTATTCCCCACACGGGCCGCTTTAGGGTCACGTCCAGATCACACACTGCCGTGAGCGCCGCATCGCTGCCTAAAAAGAGAAACGCTTGTGATTCAGGATATTTGGGCCATATTTGCTTATTTTTGTCCGAGCCAAAAGAAGGCCAGCAGCACTGCCTGAAGTGGCCCACATCCGCATGCCATCTGGGCGTGGCCAAGCTAATCTAACACATGATTGGGTGGTAGTTACACCCATCGACTCGGACACACAAGGAACAAACAAGCCATCAATTTGCTAGTGAGTAATTCTTGTAGACGTTATAAAGTCCGTACGGGATTTCACCAAGTTTATTTTGTGATCGGCCGACCGAAGACGCTCGCTTCTGCAAAGACTTTTTCGCAGCGATGTTAGTTGGTAAACGAGACCTTTTAGCCGTAATCGTGTAGGACGCACGTGAATCGAAGACGGCTTCGACCGAACACGTGTCGCGGCGACGTCACGTGACGCATGACTTGACAACGGAAATAGTTAGTTGTTGCGTAACGTGACTCGCAGCTCAGGTTCTGTCTTTGTTGCTGGTGTTTATGCAAAAATCCCTTAAAAACCCCAACGAGTGTCATGTTCACGTTCTCCATCACGGTAAATACCTCATGCATTTTCAGGCAGTCTAACCACACACACACACACACACACACACACACAGGCTCCCTGCGAGCGCCTTTAAATGAAAGCATGTTTAATTAATGATGCTGAAGTTCTCCGTCACAATTAAGAAGATGAACGGTCAAACAAGGCACCGGAGAAAAGCCCTGACGATGAAAAGTTTGTCTTCCTAAAGTGCTGCTGAGGATACAGTAACCTGACACACACACAAACACACACACTTTTACTGCACTTGACACTGACAGATATGACAGGAGGATTTATAGCGGAGCTGAAACACCTCGCGTTCAGCGTGATGTATGTGACTATAAAAAATACGAATAAATTAAAAATGAAAAAAAAAAATGCTGTCCATCATTTAATAGCTTCGAGGAGAAAATACGACTCGAGGCTTCGTCTCCAACACGCAGCTCCATGCCGACTCTAAACATATAAACAAGCTTTCGTGCTTGTTCTGTGCATGCTGTGATCTCATGTGTTACCCATAATGCACTGCGAGCAGATCGTCGTAATATAGGCAGACAGCGGCGGACGTGCGTAAGACGTGAACTCACGACGTTCTGACAGGAGTGTGTAACAGCTAGTGATTGTGATTTAGGTTTTGGTGAACAAACCCGAGTCAGTAATTCTTAATAACAAAAATACCGATCAGTCTGGGTTAGGGTTAGCCTCGGGTTAGGAGTAGACTAGGATTAGGATTAGCCTAGGTTAGGGTTAGCCTAGGGTTAGGGATTAAAGTTAGCCTAGCGTTAGGGATTAGGGTTAGGGTTAGCCTAGGGTTAAGGTTAGCCTAGTGTTAGGGATTAGGGTTAGGGTTAGCCTAGGGTTAGGGAGTAGGGTTAAGGTTAGCCTAGGGTTAAGGTTAGCCTAGTGTTAGGGATTAGGGTTAGGGTTAGCCTAGGGTTAGGGTTAGCCTAGGGTTAGGGATCAGGGTTAGGGTTAGCCTAGGGTTAGGGATTAGGGTTAGCCTAGGGTTAGGGTTAGCCTAGGGTTAGGGATTAGGGTTAGCCTAGCGTTAGGGATTAGGGTTAGGGTTAGCCTAGGGTTAGGGATTAGGGTTAGCCTAGGGTTAGGGTTAGCCTAGGGTTAGGGATTAGGGTTAGGGTTAGCCTAGGGTTAGGGATTAGGGTTAGCCTAGGGTTAGGGTTAGCCTAGGGTTAGGGATTAGGGTTAGGGTTAGCCTAGGGTTAGGGATTAGGGTTAGCATAGGGTGAGGGATTAGGGTTAGGGTTAGCCTAGGGTTAGGGATTAGGGTTAGCCTAGGGTTAGGGTTAGCCTACTGTTAGGGATTAGGGTTAGAGTTATCCTAGGGTTAGGGTTAGCCTAGGGTTAGGGATTAGGGTTAGCCTACTGTTAGGGATTAGGGTTAGCCTAGGGTTAGAGATTAGGGTTATAGTTAGCCTAGGGTTAGGGTTGGCCCAGGGTTAGCCCAGGGTTAAGGTTAGAGTTGGCCTAGGGTTAGGGTTAACGTAGGGTTAGGGATTAGAGTTAACCTAGGGTTAGGGTTAGGGTTAAGGATTAGGGTTAGCCTAGGGTTAGGGTTAGCCTAGGGTTAGAGATTAGGGTTATGGTTAACCTAGGGTTAGGGTTGGCCCAGGGTTAGCCCAGGGTTAAGGTTAGGGTTGGCCTAGGGTTAGGGTTACCGTAGGGTTAGGGATTAGAGTTAACCTAGGGTTAGGGTTAGGGTTAGGGTTAAGGATTAGGGTTAGCCTAGGGTTAGGGTTAGCCTAGGGTTAGTGATTAGGGTTAGGGGTTAGGGTTAGCCTAATCCAAACCCAGTCTCATGACGTTATTTATTATCATATCGATGCGATGTTGTATACGGCGCTATCGTGTGCTAGTTAGCCTTTTAGCAAGTAAGCAGACAATTAGCCAGCTGTGATACGATAGAATAAAACGATGATTTATTTTTTAGCGTCAGGGTTCTGGGAGGTAATTAATCTGATGACGGTTCAGGAAAAAGCTTCCTCGGTTCTCTAAACAGAGAGGAGAAGGCGAGTAAAAATGGAGCGAGAGAGAGAGAAAGAAGATGAGAGAGACGCAAAAGGACAGAGACAGAAAAGAAAGACAAAGAGAGAGATAATAATAATAAGAAGAAGAGGCAGATAGAGACCCAGAAGAGAAACTGAAGAGATCGAGACAGAGAAGGAAGGAAAAGAAGAGACAGACCGAGAGTGAGACAGTCCAAAGGAGAGAGAGAGAGACAGAAACAGAAAAGTAGAGTGAGACAGAGAGAGTGAGACAGACAAGGGAAGGTGTCAATTAAAGGAATGAAGGCTGGTGTGTGTGTGTGTGTGTGGTGTTGACAGCTGGCTGGAGTCGAGCTGACAGCCGTCACATTAAGCAGCTTTGGTGGCCTGCACACACTCACACACACTCACACACACACACACACACACACACACACACACACACACACACACACACACACACGTCTGAAAGTGGAGGCTCTGGTGCTGCAGTGATTAGCGTTGAACCCCTGCAGCTATCGCTAATAACAGTTATTAGCATCTGTAGAGTTCTGGGAGAGTTTTTACACTCTGATCAGGTTTAGAGTTTCAACAACCACCGAACAACCCCTGAACATCCACTGTATGACCACAGAAAACCCCTGTATAACCACTGAACCAGCACACAACCACTGAACCGGCATGGAACATTCACAGTACAACCACAAAAAATACTGTACAAGCACAGAAGCACCACTGAACAACCAGCGTACAGCTACAGTACAACCCCTGAACATTCACTGTACAAACACTGAACAACCAACATACAACTAGAGTACAACAACCGAATAACCCCTGAACAACCCCTTAACATTCACTGTACAACCAGCATACAACAACACAACCACAAACTAAACAACCACAAAAAATACTGTACAACCGCTAAACAGCCGCTGAGTACTGACAGTACAGCCGCACTCTTTCTGAGACAGCGCTGTTTAAAATAATCTCTTTACCACAAACAGACAGGAAGTAGCTGATGTGGTTCACTGTAATGATTTCTTCAGTGTTAATTCTTTATTGATTGATTTTTTTTTCCATTAATAAATAAATGTTTTTTCTTTGTTTTTTTTACAACATAAAATAACGTTCTTCAGATATGAAATAAAGTATGATCAAACAGGTTTTTTTAGAATGCTACACCAGCGTGTCGCTGTCGTGTTCGTACACACAGCGTATCAGGATGCACGCCGCGTCTCGCACAGACCCGCGTGACGATCCGGATCTGATCTCATGGTATCTCCAGATCGTACTGGACCTGGAGCTTTCGCTCCACATTATTATTTTAATCCCTCATTTCAAAAAGAAAAAGACGGAGAAAGAACAAAGTCCTTTTCTGAACTTGTGGAAAAATGTTTCAATGTAGAGAGCCACAGAGTATACAGTACAGAACTATACATATATACATATATATATATATATATAAAATACATAAATTAATATTAAGAATTACAGTGTGTGTGTGTGTGTATATATATATATATATATATATATATATATATTATTTCCTTGTTTTTAGTTTATATTTGTTCTTTAATATCTAAGAATAAGAAACACATGATCAATCCGATTTGGTCACAAACACAAAGTGCGATATTTATTTTCACGTCAGTA
This sequence comes from Ictalurus punctatus, assembly GCF_001660625.3. Taxonomy (NCBI): domain Eukaryota; kingdom Metazoa; phylum Chordata; class Actinopteri; order Siluriformes; family Ictaluridae; genus Ictalurus; species Ictalurus punctatus. The sequence continues at coordinate 23,929,127 of NC_030435.2, forward strand.
AAACGTGTGTGTGTGTGTGTGTGTGTGTGTGTGGTACTGCTCGACTCCAGATAACATGCTGTTTAACCCGACACGAAGACCTGAGTGATTAACAGGACGGAAACAAAATCAGAAGGAATAACGTATGACCTCTCTGTGTTTCCGTGAATAAGCGATAAACCATGTGTGTGTGTGTGTGTGTGTGTGTGTGTGTGTGTGTGTGTGTGTTCGGCTCTTAAAGATGGGAAATGATTCCTCTGAGACAGTGACAGTGATCACGGTCAGAATTAATTATGCACGCTTTGCTTCTTCCCGCTCAGCTCATACTGAATCTTACTAATCTAATCCGGCCGGCGCGCCATCATTTCTTCCCCGCCGTGTGTGTGTGTGTGCACATGTGTGTGTGTGTGCGAGAGAGTGTATGGCGCCAGCTATAATGCGACTTCGGGGAATCTAAATCCGGCGTGTTCCATACATCGACGGCGAGCTCGCGGAAGTAAACAGAATCCCGACTCGTGACACACGGCATAGTTCGCCAAAAATGGATTGCGGCATTGCGCAAGAAATACGGCAGATTAGACGATTAAACGTAGCGGGAAAAATAATCCGCAAAAACGTCCGATATCAACGAGTACGATCGATCGGAAGTCTAATCAAACCCAGTGCCGTTTGATCCGTTCGCTAAGATCAAACACGAGCGCGTTAAAATATTTGACTATTTTAATACACTGTACCCGAGACGAATCGGTGTTTCCATGGCAACCCAGACCACTGTGCGTACTCGTACGTACGACGTAATAAAACATCCGTTAAGGCGGAGTCGCTTTTAGAATCCAGAAGAGGATTCTTTTACAGCATCTGAGAGCGTTTTATTCCTCTTTCTCCACTGATTACAATTTTCTATTTATTAAAAAAAAAAAGAAAGACATTTTTATCCGTTTATAGTTACATAAACCGGTCAGTTCCTGTTCTCGCATACGTTACAGCAGCTATAAACACTCGTTCCCTCACCAAGATGTCAGAGGGGAAAAAACAAAAGCCTAACCGCTGACACTGGAGACTCCTTCCATAAATGTTAAATAAACATCTGGTCACAATATACATACATATATATATATATATACACACGAGGTGTCGCTATAGAAACGATAACGTACTAGAACAGTTAGTTATGTGTTAATATAAACCTGTGATGCGTTTCAAATCAACAACCTTCCGGCCAATCAGAACGCAGAACTCGACAGTGCCGTGGCTTAAACGATATTAAGTATGAGCCAGGTGTGTGTGTGTGTGTGTGTGTGTGTGTGTATCACTCAGGGGTGTGATTGTGTGTAAGATTGACGGCTCCGTCCCGATCTCGGCCGTGTCGAGGGTCAGACTCGGTGACCGGGCGGCCGTGTTAATCCTCCTCCGTGTCGCCATGACGTGTTTAAAGACGTGACACACTTCACCAAGCGCCGCTCTCTGACTGCTGACGAGTTCATGTGCGAGTAATTAACGGTAATTAATCCTTAATTACCATAATTAGCCGAGTCGCAGTAGATTAAACCACATCTGGAGGAAGACAGAAGGGGGCCGGCGAGCGAGGAGGCACGCTTTTATTTCTTTCTTCTTTTTTTTTTCCATTTCATTTTTTTTTTCCTTGAGGAAGTGGATTCAGACGCTAAAGCTAACACGTTTCATTTCTTTCTGTATTATTCATTTCCTGTTCCTGTTAAAGACTGTGTCTCATCTGACTGTGTGGTACATCGCAATACTGCGCTGCAAATATTCGAACTAAACACACTGACGATGTTAAAGCGATGATTACGAGGTCATCATCCTTTTATTTTATAAAGACTTTATCCCGATGAGCATTTTCACATGACTAAAATAAACAAACAAACAAGCAAATAAATACACGTTCTCATCATTATTTACAAGTAATTAGCTATTTAATGAATTGGTATTTTTTTTTATTAATTACTTTATTAGAAAACAATTTCCACTACCAATGTTTCTTTTCTTTTATAAATAAATAAACTGATTTTATTATCTTTTTTTAACTCAGGAAGACTTTATCCTGAGTGTTTACACATGGCGAATAATAAATAAACAACAGATATATGTAACTGTATTATACATCTTTTTTAAATTGTTTTGAGATGAAAATGATTAGAAATAAGTCACTGATTAATGGATATTTGTAAATGTATTCTTTTCTTTCCTGCGTGTGCTGATGATTTCTGATGAAATTGTCTTTACTGAATTCTTTATCACAGCGCTCACCTTTAACTAATTGTTTAATTGATTATGACACTGTTAATGTGACGATAATGAAGAATAATTAGTTCACAAAACTCATTGTTTTAAACCCAGAGGAAGACACGCGGAGCGCTCACACTCGGACAATAAGTTCATTAATGCATTCGTCATTTTTAAAATCTTTAAATATTTGCAAAAACATATATAATGTGTGATATTATCATATTTCTATTCGTTTTGCTTGGCGGAAGTTCAATAGAAATAAACAACACTATCATGATGCGGAAGGAATTGTAAATGAATTCTTATAAATGAACATTATACATTCTTTTAAATCTGTTTTTTGCTGGAGTTTTTTGTTTGAAAAATATTTATTTATTTTTATTTCTTTTAAACAGCACACACTTTCACTAATCAGGTCATTACCTGGACAGCGTCGCTGTGAAGATCGTTAGCCGTTAACCGCGTTACTGGTGTTTGTGATGGTAACGGCGGTGTTTGAGGTGTTCGTTGTGTTAGTGGTGTTATGGTGGTGTTCGGTGGTAATGGTGCTGTGGTGTTTGGTGGTAATGGTGGTGTCTGGTGGTAATGGTGGTGTTTGGTGGTAATGGTGGTGTTTGGTGGTAATGGTGGTGTCTGGTGGTAATGGTGGTGTTTGGTGGTAATGGTGGTAATGGTGCTGTGGTGTTTGGTGGTAATGGTGGTGTTTGGTGGTAATGGCGGTAATGGTGCTGTGGTGTTTGGTGGTAATGGTGGTGTTTGGTGGTAATGGTGGTAATGGTGCTGTGGTGTTTGGTGGTAATGGTGCTGTGGTGTTTGGTGGTAATGGTGGTGTTTGGTGGTAATGGCGGTAATGGTGGTGTTTGGTGGTAATGGTGGTGTTTGGTGGTAATGGTGGTAATGGTGGTGTTTGGTGGTAATGGTGGTGTTTGGTGGTAATGGTGCTGTGGTGTTTGGCGGTAATGGTGGTGTTTGGTGGTAATGGTAGTAATAGTGATGTGGTGTTTGGTGGTAATGGTGGTGTTTGGTGGTAATGGCGGTAATAGTGCTGTGGTGTTTGGCAGTAATGGTGGTGTTTGGTGGTAATGGTGGTAATAGTGCTGTGGTGTTTGGTGGTAATGGCGGTAATGGTGGTGTTTGGTGGTAATGGTGGTAATAGTGCTGTGGTGTTTGGTGGTAATGGCGGTAATGGTGGTGTTTGGTGGTAATGGTGGTAATAGTGCTGTGGTGTTTGGCAGTAATGGTGGTGTTTGGTGGTAATGGTGGTAATAGTGCTGTGGTGTTTGGTGGTAATGGCGGTAATGGTGGTGTTTGGTGGTAATGGTGGTAATAGTGCTGTGGTGTTTGGCAGTAATGGTGGTGTTTGGTGGTAATGGTGGTAATAGTGCTGTGGTGTTTGGTGGTAATGGCAGTAATGGTGGTGTTTGGTGGTAATGGTGGTAATAGTGCTGTGGTGTTTGGCAGTAATGGTGTTGTTTGGTGGTAATGGTGGTAATAGTGATGTGGTGTTTGGTGGTAATGGTGGTAATGGTGGTGTTTGGTGGTAATGGTGGTAATAGTGCTGTGGTGTTTGGTGGTAATGGTAGTAATAGTGCTGTGGTGTTTGGCGGTAATGATGGTAATGGTGCTGTGGTGTTTGGTGGTAATGGTAGTAATAGTGCTGTGGTGTTTGGTGGTAATGGCAGTAATGGTGGTGTTTGGTGGTAATGGTGGTAATAGTGATGTGGTGTTTGGTGGTAATGGTAGTAATAGTGCTGTGGTGTTTGGTGGTAATGGTAGTAATAGTGCTGTGGTGTTTGGTGGTAATGGCAGTAATGGTGGTGTTTGGTGGTAATGGTAGTAATAGTGCTGTGGTGTTTGGTGGTAATGGTAGTAATAGTGCTGTGGTGTTTGGTGGTAATGGCAGTAATGGTGGTGTTTGGTGGTAATGGTGGTAATAGTGATGTGGTGTTTGGTGGTAATGGTAGTAATAGTGCTGTGGTGTTTGGTGGTAATGGTGGTAATGGTGCTGTGGTGTTTGGTGGTAATGGTAGTAATAGTGCTGTGGTGTTTGGTGGTAATGGCAGTAATGGTGGTGTTTGGTGGTAATGGTGGTAATGGTGGTGTTTGGTGGTAATGGTGGTAATAGTGCTGTGGTGTTTGGCAGTAATGGTGTTGTTTGGTGGTAATGGTGGTAATAGTGCTGTGGTGTTTGGTGGTAATGGTGTTTGTTGTCGTTGGTCTGAGGGAACAGTGAATGTGAATAAATAGCAGAGTGCAGTAAACGCTCGACGTTCTACAGGGAAACTTCACCTTTAAGCTACAACACAAGGACACACACCATATGGCCACACACACACACACACACACACACACACACACACACACACACACACACGACAATCGCCCTTGGTGTTTATCTCTAAAATGTCTACATGTGACACCGGGGTCAGTGGGGTCATAAACACTCACCACTCTACTGTACGACCGCCAAATAACTGAAAGAAAGAACTGAGCGAATGAACAAAAGAAAGAAGCGACGGAAGAACAAAGTAAATGAGAAACCCGAGTGAAGGAACCCAACGAGAACCGCGCAAATGAAGAAAAGAAAGAACACAATGACGGAATAATTCGAATGAAAAAACGGAATGAAAGCACGAACAAAATAACTAGAAGAACCCAAGGAAAGAAAGAAAGAAAGAGAGGAATTGTGGGTAAATGTTTCGTTAGTACACTAGTCACACTGCTCAAGCGTTTCTGTTTTTGTTAAACGAGGAACGCAGGAACATCTCGCCGATTGAAATCCACCTCCTGCTCATTTGTTTGTTCTTGAACTCCAGCGTGGACAGAAAAGGAAAAGGAAACTCTAAACACAGCTACGAAAGCAACACACGGCTCGCACCGTAACACCATAACGCCACACCGAGAGCTTAAACGGAGAAACCCGTTAAAGGGAACACGCCACAGGTGACACTGGTAAAGTAACAAGCACACCAGAACAGGAAACAGCGACCATATAAGGACAAGTGGAGCGCTAAACGGGAGGAACCGTGAACGAAGAAGCCGGCAGGACGACAGAACCGAACTGTGACACATTTATTATCAGACGTATATTAAACATCTGTAACCATATCTACTTGCTGCTATACAACATTATATTTATTTATTATAAATTTATTATATTTCTACAGCTGAATATTAACCTTTTTTTTTTTTTAAATAGTTCAAATATAAATCCTCTTGGATTAACACACGTACCTTTAAGCTTTCTTTTTATGTTTTTTTTTATTTTTTTAAAGCAATTAATTTAGAACACGCTCTAAAATAAACACACACACACACACACACACACACACACACACACACACACACACGGAGATGACTGACGGTTGTTTTGCTGCCGAAAAGCAAAGTAAGAACCGATTTCTGGCAACCGAGGATACATTTTTAAATCTCAAAATAACTTCCCCGCTCTCGGCTGTTGGCCTGCAGTGTGTGTGTGTGTGTGTGTGCGTGTGTGTGTGTGTGTGTGTGTGTGAGAGTGTGTGTGAGTGCTTAATCAGAGTTATGTACAGCTCAAAGGAGGATTAGGCCAAACGCCACACCCCGAGGCCCGGCGTGTACCACTTAAATCCGTTACAATTAAAAATAAACACAAACAAAAACACCAACAAACCGACGAACCAACGAACCGACGAACCGACGAACCCCTTCTCACTTCATGTGTCTTTTCTGTTGCTCGTATTAAATAAATAAATAAATAAACACACCACTAAGACACGGCCTACAGGAAGCCAACAGTGTGTTTACACATAAATAACTTCACAGTGGAGCTTCAGACCGCTCGAATAGTTTTACACTGTTAGTGTCTCTCTCTCTCTTTCTCTATCTGTCTCTGTGTCTCTCTCTGTGTCTGTCTTTCTCTCTCTCTCTCTGTGTCTTTCTCTCTCTCTGTGTCTTTCTCTATCTCTCTCTCTGTGTCTTTCTCTCTCTCTGTGTGTCTTTCTCTATCTCTCTCTCTGTGTCTGTCTTTCTCTATCTCTCTCTGTGTGTCTGTCTTTCTCTATCTCTCTCTGTGTCTGTCTTTCTCTATCTCTCTCTCTCTCTGTGTCTGTCTTTCTCTATCTCTCTCTCTGTGTCTGTCTTTCTCTATCTCTCTCTGTGTCTGTCTTTCTCTATCTCTCTCTGTGTCTGTCTTTCTCTATCTCTCTCTCTGTGTCTGTCTTTCTCTATCTCTCTCTCTCTCTGTCTTTCTCTATCTCTCTCTCTGTGTCTGTCTTTCTCTATCTCTCTCTCTGTGTCTTTATCTCTCTCTCTCTGTGTCTCTCTTTCTCTATCTCTCTCTCTGTGTCTCTGTCTTTATCTCTCTCTCTCTGTGTCTCTCTTTCTCTATCTCTCTGTGTCTCTGTCTTTATCTCTCTCTCTATCTCTCTCTGTGTCTCTCTTTCTCTATCTCTCTCTCTCTCTGTGTCTCTCTTTCTCTATCTCTCTCTCTATCTCTCTCTATGTCTCTCTTTCTCTATCTCTCTCTGTGTCTCTTTCTCTCTCTCTGTCTTTATCTCTATCTCTCTCTCTGTGTCTCTCTGTCTTTCTCTATCTCTCTCTGTCTCTCCCTCTCTCTCTCCCTCTCTCTCTCATGTCAGCTGGTACAGAATGAGTTCATACCTTTAGGTCAGATGTTATTGTTTAAAACGTCTGATTAAACGTGTACACAGTTACACAAGTAAAGCAGTCTCATTTAGCGGACTCTTTCGTACGGAGGACTAGTAACAATCTTACATCTGGCCACTGTTTGGTGAACTCTAAAACAGCGGCTCCTTGCTAAAACTGAAGATACGTAAACTCCTGAGGAGCACGCTTTGTGTAAGAGGCGTTCAGCACTTTGGCACTGTGGTTTCCTGAAAGGCTTTGAATTTGAATTTTATATAACAACATAAAATATTCGAATTGAACGTGTCATGCTGATTTATTAACGAATACACGACGTGTACAGGAAATGTGGTTTGGTTTATTCTCCGGTGTTAGTTTTTTTCCTCGGTCGCCTCGGTACATTTCCCCGAATCGCGCTTAACATTCAAGTGCGTTTAAGTAAGCGCTTTTCTCCGAACACCACACAACGCAAACGCTCCCTGCAAAAGCATGCAACTTGCTCGGAATCATCTCTCGGAAGTAAATATTTCAGTCTGGGAACATCTCCGGGCCGTGAGAACGCCAAGGTAGGGAGAACGCGTAGCCGTGTTGTCAATATAACAGCGTACTCACACTGCCAGTATCTCCTACTGTCTATACATCTAGGAGAACTGGCTCAGCCGTGTCGCACCGAATGATTTATGCAGTGAAGTGATGTCCAGATGTTCTGGGGGGTAAAGACTTTTCCACAGAGAAGCAGTATAATATATTTTGATGAACATGACAGAAGCAGTTGATAATGTAGGGAACTGCAAACAGCTGCACATAATCAACTGCATGAACGTGACTAGATGATGAGGAGGTTGAAGACGTGGTGCTGACAGTTTCAGTTCTGATCCGAGAAATACCGAAGCAGCTGAGAAAAACTGCCCGTGTTCCACAGCGTCGTCTTTACCTCCCCATTCCCTGTGCACACAGCCGCGGAGACATGACAGACACGGAAGACAGACAGACAGACAGACAGACAGATAGAAAGATCAACAGATAGATAGATAGATAGATAGATGGAAAGACATAGATCAAGAGATAGACAGATAGATAGATAGATAGATCAATAGATAGATAGACAGATAGATAGAAAGATCAATAGATAGATAGACAGATAGATAGATAGATAGATAGATAGATAGATAGATAGACAGATATAGATCAAGAGATAGACAGACAGATAGATAGATCAATAGATAGAGAGATAGATAGAAAGATCAATAGATAGATAGATAGATAGATAGATAGACAGATAGACAGAAAGATCAATAGATAGATAGATAGATAGACAGATAGACAGAAAGATCAATAGATAGATAGATAGATAGATAGAAAGATCAATAGATAGATAGATAGATAGACAGATAGACAGAAAGATCAATAGATAGATAGAAAGATCAATAGATAGATAGATAGATAGACAGATAGACAGAAAGATCAATAGATAGATAGATAGACAGATAGATAGAAAGATCAATAATAGATAGACAGATAGACAGAAAGATCAATAGATAGATAGACAGATAGACAGAAAGATCAATAGATAGATAGATAGATAGAAAGATCAATAGATAGATAGATAGATAGACAGATAGACAGAAAGATCAATAGATAGATAGACAGATAGATAGAAAGATCAATAATAGATAGACAGATCAACAGATAGATAGACAGATAGATAGAAAGATCAATAATAGATAGACAGATCAACAGATAGATAGACAGATAGATAGAAAGATCAATAATAGATAGACAGATCAACAGATAGATAGACAGATAGATAGAAAGATCAATAATAGATAGACAGATCAACAGATAGATAGACAGATAGATAGAAAGATCAATAGATATGTAATAAAACAGACAGAAAGACAGAAGGATGGATGTATGGACAGATGGACAGATGGATGGATGTACTTTATTGACCTCCGAGGGAGCCTGTGTGGAGATTTAAGATATAAATACAGAATAAAAAGAGAAAAATTAAAAGGTGATTTAAAATAAAACGCCTTCACCAGTGAACTTGTAGAAAATTCTCCATTTTCAGAGGCTCATTATTCTGCTGTGTGGATTAGCGCCCAGGCTAATCTCGCTAATTAGCAACATTAGCAAGGCTCCTAAACCCGACCCCCTGCTGCGAGGAGAAAAACCTCCCGCGGACCGACGCTCGGCTTTCGCACAGTCCGCTGAAGGAAAATAATAATAATAATAATATCGACTCTTCGGGGTGAGAGAGGAAATCGCAGGTTCGAGGTTGACGCTGCTTCAATCACTCATCGACGGCGGTGTATGTAGGTCATCGCAACAGATGCAAATGTGGGTCAGAGGAACTCCTGCCGTCAATCAGGAGACAAAAACACAGCCGGGAAGGTCATTTATACCCGAACCCATTAAAGGAGGTAGCGGGGGGTCGCTTACCGTCTGTCCTTGAGGCTCGGAACATTCCGGAAATCTTACACTCGCCGCGGGGGATTCTTTCTGCTGTTTTCCTTCAAACCGCTACTTACCGCTAATTATAGAAGGTATCGGTACAGTTAGCTAAAGTTAGCTTAAAGTCAATAAAATAAAATAAAAAACTGAAGTGTGTATTAGCTCCAGGATGAACGATTAAAAAGGAAGAGATAATAAACAGAAAAACACACATCCGGGGAAACGGTCCATTCCGGCGTTACAGCTAGCTATCAGTAGCTTCGTGATAATATAGCGCTAACAGATAAAGCCCTAGTGAGGGAACAACTGAAAAATAAAGAGAACAGAGAGAAGACGAGAGAAGGAGACAGTAACGTGTGTTTTTGCGTCTATTCTTTCGTCTCGTTGCGTAAAATCTTACGGAATTATTCGCTGGTCGAGCCTCGAAGGCTTACGACCGCGTGCTTTCTTCAGACGGTGTTGAAGCTGTCGATTCATTTTCTAGAACAGCGGCTCTGACGTTATCGTTTCCATAGTAACGGCTCCTTCGCAGGCGCTGTACGGCATGTCTGTATCGCTCCGCGGGTAATATACGTCTTGTTAAAGCGGTGAGACGTCTATTTCGATAACGTTAACGTTTACGGAAGGAGTCTCCGGTATCGGAGGTAAAGACGAGGTAAAGAGGTAAAAGGAGTTTGCGCTCATATGCAAGCTGCGTTTAATTTTTTAGAGAAAAAAGGGCGTAGTGTGAGAGGGGTAAAACACTTGGGGACTGCGGAGTGCTGAGAGGAGCTCAGTCACAGGGTTTGTGGTTCAGGACGGAAGGTTCGGTGCAGAGCTGCAGGACGGAGACGTGGAAACGTGACGATTAAACACGTGCCTGTTTATAGAATGAATTATCCTTCAGGTTTGTGCTTTTTTAGGTTTGTGGTATTAAAAAAAAATCCAAACAAACTTTAATTAATAAATCTTTGGTTAATCAATCAGTTCATCAATTGCAATTTGAAATCAGTTAATAAGTACAATACATTTTTTATTTTTGGTGTTTTGGGCGCTTTTTGAGGTTTTTGATAATAAACAAACAAAAAGCAATAAATTAATATTAAACAAAAAAACAAACAAAAATTTAAATTTCCCAATGTTTGGCCTCCAGTTTGTGTCTTTGTGCCTTTTTAGGTTTCTGATAAAATAACAGCAACTTTTTAAAAAAAACTCTAAGAAATAATAATAATAATAATAATAATAATAATAACAATAACAATAATAATAATAATAATAATAATAATAACACTATTGTTAGACTGTTATACGTTTATTTATTCTATTTATAGTTTGAAAAAAAGACGGTCCAAGATGTTTGGTGACTTTTTAGAAATTTGGTGAATTTTGTCAATTCTCCCTGAAGTTAAACTGGTGGCCGTAAGATTTATTTATTTATTTATTTATTTATTTGTTTGTTTATTTATTTATTTATTAGCGACCTTAGCGAATGAAATAAATTTTCCAGACTGAACGCTCTGCTCTTTCTGAACTAATTCTGGTTTTTTTTCCTCCCGTTATACTGCTCTATAATCTGGTCAAGTTTCTCTCCGACTGCAAATTTAATTCTAATTAAATAATGAAGCGTTAATTAGCAGCAATAAAACTAAACCCACCCGATGATGATGATTAAGTCCTGATCTGCAGATCTGCGTGGTCGTCGTCTCGCGCTCTGTTCAAACGTATAAAACTTTATTACACCCCGCAGGAGGAAGTGACACACTGGCAGGGTTGGGGTTTTTTTGTGTCCCCCCCGAGTTATGGCCCCCTGGT
>NC_030435.2:23945226-23955226 GCF_001660625.3 Ictalurus punctatus
ATTTGTGCTCTTCTCTCGGGTTTATGATTATATATATATATATATATATACACACATTTTTTTCTTCTTCTCCTCTCCACTCCATTTTAAAGCTCCGTAGCCTCCGGCCTTCAGCCGTACAGCCTTTTAACACTAAAGCATGGAGAGCGAGGCCTGAATTATTGATCCGTCCTCCATCAGCACGGCGCTCACGTCCCAAATCACAGCCAAGGCCGAACCCCGGTCCGCCTGCTGAAATAATTAAACAGACTCTCATTAAGAGCCGAGAGGAGAGGAGAGATTGTCTGGTGGGGGAGGAGGGAGGGGGAGTCACACTCGTTCTGATGGGGGGAAGGGGGAGATGAATGAGTGTGTGTGTGTGCGTGTGCGTGTGTGTGTGTGTGTGTGTGTGTGAGGGATATCTCTCCCATCAAATCTCCCACAGAGGCTAAAAATGACAGGTCTCATCCAGCAGCGGTGAGGGAATAATAACAGAATAATAACCACAGAGAGAGAGCGAGAGAGAGACAGAGAGAGACAGAGAGCGGAAACAGAAAGTGAGACAGAGAGAGAGAGGGAGGGAGGGAGAGGGAGAGAGAGAGACAGAGAGAGGAGACAGAAAGTGAGACAGAGAGAGAGAGGGAGGGAGGGAGAGGGAGAGAGAGACAGAGAGAGATAGAGAGAGGAGACAGAAAGTGAGACAGAGAGAGAGAGAGGGAGGGAGGGAGGGAGAGGGAGAGAGAGAGACAGAGAGAGGAGACAGAAAGAGAGACAGAGAGAGAGAGAGGGAGGGAGAGACAGAGAGAGGGAGAGACAGGAGACAAGACGTGACGTTGTGTAGTGACATGGTGACAACATGTGATGTGAACTAGAACTTGCACGTCACGTCACAACACCACGTCATCATGCCTCGTCACAATGTCACGTCTCACCAAGTCTTATCACAATGTCACGTCACAACACCACGTCACCACGCCTCGTCACAATGTCACGTCTCACCACATCCCATCACCACGTCTCATCACAACGCCTTGTCATGTCATGTCATGTCTCGCCACGTCTCATGGCATGTCTCATCACGTCGTCTCACCACGTTTCATCACAACGCCTTGTCACAAAGTCCCATCAAAATGTCTCTTGACCACATCACACCAAAATGTCACGTCACATCACGTCATGTCTCCTCTCATCACAGACGTGTCACAACACCACGTCATAAACTTAAATCCAGGTGTCTAGACACACAGTCGTCATCACAACGCCTCATCACTACAACACGTTACAATGTCTCATCGCATCGCCACGTCACGTCATGTCAAGTCCCATCACGTCTCATCACATCACCACGTCACGTCAAGTTCCGTCACGTCTCGATTTGAGACGTCATTTAATCCTATAAACGTCTGGTGAAAGTCATGCGACTCTGTCAGAGAAGCCCATCCCATAATTCTGTTCACATGACAACAGCAACAAAAACGGAACGAGCACCGCGTCTATTTCTTCCTGAGATACGGTGGAACTTCGATCAGCACTCAGGCTTGTAACTGATCTTGTTCTATCTGATCCGGTATCTAGTTAGCGTAATGTCCCGCAATCTACATGACTAGCAGTAGCTAAGTTAGCTATGTAGCGCGCCAATCACAGCTTTCCGTTTATTAAGAATCCACTAAGCAGTGATCGGACTGGACGTCCCATCATTTTGCAAGAGCGGGAAAACTTCAACAGGTGTTTTAAAAAAAAAATCATCTTGCAATCCTTGCGCCTTCCAGCGTACAGAAAGCGTCTTCACGCAAATCCAATCTGCCGTTGCCGTTAGAAACAGGAGTTACCCCAGAGAACAGCTGTTGTGGGGGCGTGGACACGCACTCATGCAGAAGGAGGGCAGGACGATTTCCGGATGAAACGTCGCAACACGAGTCGTAAAAACCATGAACACACACACACACACACACACATACACACACACACGCTGCGTTAGAGCCCTGCGGCAATGGTGCACGTCATTATTTCCTCATTAGAGCGCCGCATTATAACATTATAACTCCGTAATGATTTTCTTAAAAACGTTCCAAACCGTTGCTTTGATGAAGTGAAGGAGGGGGCGGAGTATCACTGCAGGTCATTGCTTATGCAAATGTGGAGTGGGCGGGGCTTATGGGCCCCAGGAATCTGAGTGAGAGAGAGAGAGAGAGGGAGAGAGAGGGAGGAAAAGAATCGGAGGGAGAGAGAGACTCAGGGAGAGATTGAGAGAAGGAATCTGAAGGAGAGAGAGAGAGAGAGAGAGAGAGGGAGGGAAAGAAGTGGAGGGAGAGAAAGAGAGACTCAGGGAGAGATTGATAGAAGGAATTTAATTAGCAGAATTTACGGACACGGACACGAGCGGTGTTCGACATTAAACAGGAAGAGGAAGAAGAAAAATGAAGATGGAGAGAGCAGACGAAGGAAGGATGAGAAATGTGAGACGGAAAGAAAAAAGGGGGAGAAGGAGGAGGAAGAACGGAGAGGAGAGAAAAGGGGAAGAGGCAGAGAGAGAGAGAGAGAGAGAGAGAGAGAGAGAAATGGAGAGAGAGAGCGATCCGCCCCGCCATGTTTAGAGAGGTTCTCCTGCCAAGCTAAACGAAATTGCCATTATTTTTAATTAATCCCTAATTAAAATATATCACTCCACAGATTCCGCAAATCTCTCTCAATATGCAAATGAGGCCCAGTGAAAGATACTTACATATCATTAATTAATGCGGTGCATTCTTTCAGACTTAATGAGCCACGGCCTGAGCCTGCCAAAGAAAACCCCAACACACACAGAGAGAGAGAGAAAGAGAGAGAGAGAGAGAGAGAGAGAGAGAGAGAGAGACTGAGGGAGGGGAAGAAGTGCAGAGAGAGAGAAAAACAGGGAGGAATACAATTCAGAAAGTGGGGGGGGATCTGAAGGAGAGAAAGATATTTCGGGACAGCTTGATAGAAGGAATCTGAGTGAGAGAGAACGAGAGAGAGCGAGAGAGGGGGCGAGGGAGAAAAGAATCGGAGTGAGAGAGACAGACTCAGGGAGAGACTGAGAGAAGGAATCTGAGGGGGGAAAGAGAGAGAAAGGGGGAGAATCTGAGAGGGAGAGAAACAGATTGAAAGACCGAAATACAGAGGGGGAGAGACTGAGGGAGAGAGAGAGTAAGGGAGAGATAGAGAGAGGGAATCTGAGAGGGAGGGAGAGATGGAGAGAAAGAGAGGGAACGAAAGTGGGATGGAAAGAATCTGAGGGTGAGAGAGAGTGAGAGAGAGAGGGAGGGAAAGAGGTGGAGGGAGAGGAAGAGAGGGGGAGAGAGAGAGACTCAGGGAGAGATTGATAGAAGGAATCTGAGTGAGAGAGAAAGAGGGAGGGGAGGAGGGGAGAAGGAGGAAAAGAATCGGAGGGAGGGCGAGAGAAAGAGGGAGATAGAGGGAGGGAATCTGAGAGAGAGGGAGGGAGGGAGAGAGAGAGAGAGAGAGAGAGAGAGAGAGAGAGAGACTCTGAGAGATTGATAGAAGGAATCTGAGTGAGAGAGAAAGAGGGAGAGAGAGGGGGGAGACTGAGAGAGACTGAGTAAGGGAGAGGGAGAAAGTGGGATGAAAAGAATCTGAGGGAGAGAGAGAGAGATTCCAGGAGAGATTGATAGAAGGAATCTGAGTGAGAGAGAAAGAGAGAGAGAGAGAGAGAGAGAGAGGGAGAGAGAGAGAGGAATTTGAGGGAGAGAGAGAGGGTGAAAGGGGGAGAATCTGAGAGAGAGAAACAGATTTAAAGACAGAAATAGAGAGCGCAATAGAGGAAGAAGGTGGGAGAGAGAGAGAGAGAGAGAGAGAGAGACATCACCACGTTTTATTACACCAAGTCATAACGCCTCATCACCACGCCTCATCGCCACGCCTCATCACCACGTCCTCACATCACCACGCCTCACATCACCACGCCTCATCACCACATCCTCACATAACTACGCCTGATCACCACGTCCTCACATCACCACGTCCTCACATCACCACATCCTCACATCACCACATCCTCACATCACCACGCCTCATCACCACGTCCTCACATCACCACGTCCTCACATCACCACGCCTCATCACCACGTCCTCACATCACCACGTCCTCACATCACCACGCCTCATCACCACGTCCTCACATCACCACACCTCATCGCCACGCCTCACATCACCACGTCCTCACATCACCACGTCCTCATATCACCACGCCTCATCGCCACGTCCTCACATCACCACACCTCATCACCACGTCCTCACATCACCACGCCTCATCGCCACGTCCTCAAATCACCACGTCCTCACATCACCACGCCTCACATCACCACATCCTCACATCACCACGTCCTCACATCACCACGCCTCACATCACCACATCCTCACATCACCACGTCCTCACATCACCACGTCCTCACATCACCACGCCTCATCACCACGTCCTCACATCACCACACCTCATCACCACGTCCTCACATCACCACACCTCATCACCACGTCCTCACATCACCACGTCCTCACATCACCACGCCTCATCACCACGTCCTCACATCACCACACCTCATCACCACGTCCTCACATCACCACGCCTCATCGCCACGCCTCACATCACCACACCTCATCGCCACGCCTCACATCACCACGTCCTCACATCACCACGTCCTCACATCACCACGCCTCATCGCCACGCCTCACATCACCACGTCCTCATCGCCACGCCTCACATCACCACACCTCATCGCCACGCCTCACATCACCACGTCCTCACATCACCACGTCCTCACATCACCACGCCTCATCGCCACGCCTCACATCACCACGTCCTCATCGCCACGCCTCACATCACCACGTCCTCATCGCCACGCCTCACATCACCACACCTCATCGCCACGCCTCACATCACCACGTCCTCACATCACCACGTCCTCACATCACCACGCCTCATCGCCACGCCTCACATCACCACGTCCTCATCGCCACGCCTCACATCACCACGCCTCATCGCCACGCCTCACATCACCACACCTCATCGCCACGCCTCACATCACCACGTCCTCACATCACCACGTCCTCACATCACCACGCCTCATCGCCACGCCCTCACATCACCACGCCTCATCACCACGCCTCACATCACCACGTCCTCACATCACCACGTCCTCACATCACCACGCCTCATCGCCACGCCCTCACATCACCACGCCTCATCACCACGCCCTCACATCACCACGCCTCATCACCACGTCCTCACATGACAACGAAACGTCATCACGCCACGTCACATCTCGTCACAATATCACATACAAACTTTCTCGAACACGCCCCCTCACCTGAACCAATCAGCATCCGGCTAGTTGACGCAGAGTTACAAATTTGGAGAACGTCAGCGGTTGAAAGTGTGCGTCATGTGACCCTCTCAGAGACGCGCATCCCATAATTCCACTCATTAGACAACAGCAACAAGGAGAATCCTGTTTCTGTACAAACAACTTCTATAAACCCAACTGATCATAACTGATCATAAGTCGTTCCCATGGTTACAGCTAGCTAACGGGAAGAGAGAGAGAGAGAGAGAGAGAGAGAGAGAGAGAACAGAAGCAAGATGGCCGCCATAAAAATGTAATATTATTTTAAAGTCATTTTAAACTGCTTCCAAAATCGTAAAATCACATCGTTCAGGTTTACGAGCTGTTATTAATCCTGCGCTAATCGCATCCTGATCGTTATAATCACCATGACGACGGTGCGGTGTGATAAAGGGGAGTCACGGTTACCATGCGGTGGTTGATTATTTTCCTTTAAACGCACGACCCGAGTGTTTTATATTGAACTCTTTTATCCCTTCGCACGTGAGTTTCTGTTCTCTAATATTACTGTGTGTGGTTTTCTTCACATGCACTGTTACTGACCCACACACACACTCACACACACACACACACACACACTGTCTCGCATACTCTCTCTCTCTCTCACACACACTGTCTCACATACTCTCTCTCTCTCTCACACACACTGTCTCACATACTCTCTCTCTATCTCTCTCTCTCACACACACACACACACACACATACTCGCTCTCTCTCTCTCACACACACACACACACACACACACACACACACACTGCCTCACATTCTCTCTCTCTCTCACACACACACACACACACACACTGTCTCACATACTCTCTCTATCTCTCTCTCTCACACACACACACTCTCACATACTCGCTCTCTCTCTCTCACACACACACACACACACTGTCTCACATACTCTCTCTCTATCTCTCTCGCTCTCTCTCTCTCTCACACACACACACACACACACACACAGTCTCACATATTCTCTCTCTCTCTCATTCTCACACACACACACACACACACACACACACAGAGACACACACTGTCTCACATTTTATAAGGGGATAGGGAGCTAGGTGTGGAGGCAACTAGACAGAATTCATTATCCGTATAACCGCAGGGTTACACACACACACACACACACACACACAGTAATGACTTCAGAGTTTTGGGAGAGTCAGAGTGAGTGAGAGAGAGAGAGCGAGAGAGAGAACAAGGCAGACAATAGATGACAGAATTCCAAAGACAATGGCGGTGTTTTATTTCTGTCGGTTGAAAATATTAAAATTTTTATGTAAATTTTTCATAAATATTCATCAAATCTAAAACTGGGAGTGTCCCTATGTGTGATATACAGCACACAGTTTACACGCCACGTTCAAATAAAACCTTTACTTTAAGCAGACCGGGCTAAAGCCGTACCCCAAGTCTGCTAGGCTCACGGAGACGTCCATTCATGCTTTTTATTCAGAAATAACTCCCTCCCTGAGATAAGCGACGTCTCCGAGTAGTCCTCCGATGCCGTGACTTTAAAGGGACGATACTAATAATTAATGAATTAACAGACACGCCTCTGTTTTAGACAAGCTCCGCCCCCACGTGTGTAACCGTAGTAACAACTCGTAGGAAAATTGTCACAGTCGATGCGACTGTTACATGCGGAACGTAAGATTTCTCTTTGATCTGTTTTCCTCGCAAACTTATTCTCTAAAAACTTTCCACTCAGAAACTTCCTGACGAGACGTTTTATTTTCTTTTTTTTTCCTCTCTCGTTCTCCCGAAACTCTCAGACTGACGTGTCAATCAGTGCGGAGGAAAGGAAAGCGTGGGGAGTTATTTGAGGACTCGGAGCGAGCTCTTTGCTCGTTAATCACGCCGTTTAAATCCGTCTCCTAAATTGTCCCTCGTTAACGTTAGAAGAAGAAAAAACGTCCCAAAATAAAAATAATTCGGAACGACTTCGGCGCTTCACCTTCGCACTCGTGAGGTTTTTACGTCCTCACAGGTTTTTGCTCCGGAGATAAAAAAAAAAAAGTTTTCGTTTTAGCGGTGCGCTAAATATTAAGTTAATGAGAAGAAGTCGCGAAGTCCGACGCTCGCAGGAGGATCGGATTCGTACGATTTCGGATTAAAGCGGACGGAAACGAGGTTTAAAAAAAACACACATCAAGCAGAAACTAATATATATTACAGTCTGGGGTTTGTGCTGACGCATCAGAATATTACACAGGGAAATAAATTCATTTCCATTCTCCTGAAACCAAGAGTGTCTGTGGAAAAAGTGTGTGTGTTTAGTGTGTATGTTAAATATACTGAACACACACACACACACACACACACACACACACACAAAAGAAATAAAACCACAAAGACACATTTTTAATATTTATAAAGAGCAGGTGTGTATGTTATGGCTGAGTGTGTGTGTGTGTGTGTGTGAGTGTGTGTGTCAAACCCACAGTACGCGTGGACACTAAGTAGTCAGTGCGGCACACCGCACATTTGAAACGGCCCATTTAACGAGCCCCGAGCTCATTTGCATATTTCAGCGACGGCGTGATGGATGAAGATGGATGGAGTGAAATCCACCTCGCTGAAATAAGCGTTATATCAAAGGTTAAACGGAACGAGACGCCGTTAACCCGCACGCTTTTATCGCGGCGCCGCCTTCGACACTATCGATTCATCAATAGCGGCTTATCGCGGGAGGGGAGGGACGACAAAAGCGGAAATCGAACGTGGCGGCGTGATGAAGACGGATGATGTGATGTGAAAGGCGGCGTCGATTCCAAAAAAAAGAAAAAAAAAGAGAAAAAAAAGGCACACCTGTTCAGACTTGGTTTTTTCTTTCTTTCGGTTTTGAACGCAACGGAGGATAACAACATAGACGATTTTAAAGGTTCAGTATGAAACGAGAACAGCCAATCAGCTGCTTCAGATCGGTCTGAATGGCACGCGGCGGCCATTTTGTTTCTCGACACGTTTTTGATCGTCGCCTCGGCGAGTAATTAGATGTGGGTTTTGTGAAGACGCGCCAAAATTCACTGCAAAGGAGGTTCTGAATGTTATGCAAATTATCGCAAATATAAGTGGGCGGAGCTTAAAGAAGATTGTAAGTACTTGGTCCTTCCGCCCAAAAAAACTTGAAAAATATATCACAAATATATTTTTTTTAATATATATTGTGACATAACTGCCATAATATTGATATCGATATTATATCTCCGTACATTGCCCCTACATATGGGTTATGTCATTATCATGACATTAAATCTAAAATAAATTATATTGAAAATATTTTAAAACTTTTAAAACAAAAAGTTAAAACTTTGTTAAAAACAGAATTGAATTTAAGACGAATAAAACAATAATGACTTTGCGATTGCAGGATTAAGCTATAAGAAGTTAATCAGGAAGGAGGCGGAGCTTCAGGGGGCGTCGCCCTGATAAGCGTTAGAGCTGAACACGTCTGTTTATCTTTTATCGCCGGCAGTAAGGTCGAGTTTTATTCTTTTACTGCACGCAACGAATCCCAGCTTCCGTTTTTTTTTTCCCCATTTATTTATTTATTTAAACAAATAACAAACTTTGTGTCGTAAAACTTCCACTTCCTCATGGATTTATTTTCACACGAGAGAATTAAAAAAGAAAGAGAGAAAGAGAGAGAGAAAGTGCTGCACATGCGCTTCCAGGAGTTAAAAATAGTGAAGAGGAGCAGAAGGTGTTGATTAATTTTCTATAAGCGCAGCTCTGACAGTAGTGCAGCTGCAACATAAATCACCGCTTTATATTAATGCGCTCGCTCCAACACGTTATCGTTTCTATAGCGACGGCTCGGGCGGAGGAACGTCTACGGCGTACGGCTCATAATAAACGGGTTTATAAAAAAAAAAAAATGTTTTAATCACTGCTATGACGGTGACATTTACTTACGATTTTATTTAACATTTATGGAAGGAGTCTCCAGCGTCAGGGCGAAACAAAACAACAACAACAACAACAACAACAACAACATCAAGCTGTGATTTTTTCTTTTTGTCTTATTAACGTCAAGAGTCTGGTGAGGGAACGACTGTTTACAGCTGCCTTAACATAAGCAAGAACTTGCTTCTCGACATGTTTCCACGACATTAAAATGTAACTATAAATGGATAAAGAATTATAACTCTTTGAGTAATAAAAAAAAAACGCTTACTTGCTATCAGTGCATCTTATCTCACGCTTTCTTTCTGTGTAATATATCACACGGAACTGTTTCCTCTTTCCCAACACACACACACACACACACACACACACACGGAATAACGTCCCAGATGTTAGCGGGCTGAGAGCGGTTATGTAGGACGACGCGACACACTGCTGATTACGCAGAACGCAAAAAAAAGAGGAGAAATATCATTAACAGAGAAACAATTGGAGTTAACTGTGCAGAACTAACACTGCCAAAGGCAAAGATAACACACACACACACACACACACACAACACAACACACACACACACACAACACAAGCAAACAAGCAATTAGCTAAAGGTTGTGAATCTTTTTCAAGGTCGAACTTCAGCTCTGAGCAAAAAAAACAACAACAAAAAAAACAGCGAAAGAAAAAAAAGCGTTTATTATTCCTGTCCAGAGTGAATGAATGTATTTATTTTA
>NC_030435.2:23960226-23977726 GCF_001660625.3 Ictalurus punctatus
TCGCTCGTCTCTTTACCTGTCCGTTCATTACTGACCGGTTACTTCCGCCTCCGTGTGTGTGTGTGTGTGTGTGTGTGTGTGTGTGTGTGTGTGTCGTCCTGATCCGGCTCTCGGCGCTAATTACAGCCTCCCACCTCCGTTATACACTTCTGTAATTAGGCTCTTAAAACATGATTAACACGTCTCAATTACGCCAGTCATCATTTGCATAATTTATGAGGCGTTCTAATTGCGAGCGGGTTTTTGGACTCGAAGGCTGAGCGCTCTCAGAAAAAAAAAAGGAAAAAAAGAAAATAAAATAAAATAAGCGCGGAGGGAATCATTACGCCGGCGCCGAGGCGAGTCCGAGTCACGCGCCGTTAGAGACCGGGGGTCGAGCGGCGCGACGGAACTCGCAGGATGACGCCGAAGATCACGGTTGCTCGATATATAAGTGTTTTTTTTTAACGTATAGAAACATCACGTGTGTGTGTGTGTGTGTGTGTGTGTGTGTGTGTGAAAAGAGAGAGAAAGGAGAGAGAAAGGAAGAGAAATAGAAAAAAGAACAAGAAGAGAGAAAGAAAGGAAGAAAGAAAGAAAAAAAAAAAACGAAAGAGAGAGAGAGAGATTTGCACGTTCATTTGCAGTAAATGTCATAGCAGTCATACAAGCCATTTTCTCTGTGTGAGTGTGTGTGTGTGTGTGTGTGTGTGTGTGTGTGAGCACAGTGTGAAATTACACCCCTGCATTAAACTGAGAGGGAAAGAAGAGAGAGCTCATTCCGACGCCGCTGCTGCTGACTGTGCCGAGCATGTTTCGCATTAACATTCCACTCACACACACACACACTCACACACACTCACACTCACACACAGGTTTTTTTTTAAACAGGCTGTAACAACTACAAGATTTCCTTCCACTTTAATATACTGCCTTATGTTATAACCTGTGTTATAACATGCTATTACACGTTGTCAAAGTGTTACACAACAAGTGATTAAAAACGCTGGCTTCTGATTGGCGCTTGACCCCACCCCCATCCCCACCCACGTACACAAAGCCCCGCCCCCAAAACTTACAGAGCTTTCAGTTCAGCTAGACTGTCATGACATGAATGAACGCTGAATTGAGTTGCGATTCTGTAAACATGCGACGCCGCCTCACAATGATTGGTGAAGAGGTGTTGAGGGCGTGGCTACAAAATAACTGACAAGAGGCCAATCCAAATACAAGCAAACATTCCGGGTGGAAGCCTGATTTCCAAATTGATGGGGGGGGGGTTCCAGCTACGTATAGAGCTGGGCGATGTGACCGATATCGTCATGATAAATGAATTTTTTACGTTTTTAATAAATACAAATTAAACGGTACTGAATAGGTGCCGTTGATTTGACATCAAACAAAATGTAAAAACTTAACCTTCTCTGTCTCTGTAGGCATTAAAGGAAAGTATCATCAAACTATTACTAACTTTTACTTAATTACTAACTTTTACTTTTATTTATTACTAACTTTTACATAATTATTTTAATAATTATTTTATGTTATTTACACTAGTCAGAGATGAAAACTATTGACTACTGCGCCTTTAGACTATGTTAATATGTTTACGGCGTTTATCCCATGGAGGATCACGTTATCCTTTATTGCCTGTAGGAGATGTGTAGGCGTCATTATGAATTTATTACGCTGTTATAAACAGCTCGGGTGTGATAGATTTACACGTCGAGCCAGATCGGTTAAATATTTTGGCGAGTGTGATCTGGAACACGTCGAGCTTTTCGTACGGGTGCTTTCTCCTCTCCGAAAGCGTCCATGAATTATGGGAAGGAAAAAGGAGTCAGGACGAGGACGAGGTCCAAGTCACTTTGCTGTTGGTGTTGGAGACGAACTCTGAATGAACTCGGCTCAAAGAAAACAGCCGGCGTACTCACACATACACACGCACACACACACACACACACAAAGGTTTGCAGAAAGATAAAACAGAAGAGCGACTGTGTAAACTCTCCCAAGTTTCTGTTTAAAAATCACAAGTGGATAAAAGTTACAATTATTATTAAATGTTACAAATAAACTTAAAATGACAAACTTAATGATAAAACCATTATGATTAACTTATTGCTAAATAAAAGTTAAGATGATTAAAATTATTATAATTATTAAATCAGTACTAAATAAAAGTTACGATTATTATTAAAAAAAATTATTATTATTAAACTAATACTAAATAAAAGTTAAAGGTATCATTAAATGTTACAAATGTTGTTAAAATTAAAGCTTAAAATTATAAAAATTATTCTCAAATAAAAATCATTATTATTATTATTTAATTACTACTAAATAAACTCTAAAATTATTATTAAATGTTAAAACTGTTACTGAATAAAAGTTACAATTATTACTAAATATTTCAAATATGGTTAAAATTAAAACTTAAACTTGTTTACATTATTCTTAAATTAAAATTATTATTACTATTAAAATATTACTAAATAAAGTTTGATAATTGTTAAAATGGTTATTATTGCATTCTTACTAAATACACATTAAAATTATTATAAAAATAAAAATAAAAACTGTATTTTTAAGATTCAGTGAAAAATTATTTAGCACAAAATAAGAAGAAAAAGAAAATATATTTTTAAAATGCTATTTTAAAGATTAAAATAAAAAAGTTTCAATTCCATTTAGTTTGTAATCACCAATTCAGTTTTTTAAAGAATTTGAAACATAACACAGCACACACACGATATTTACCCCGCCTTAATTACAATAAAAATTATTTCTTAATATTAAATTCACAATTTTTTGTCATAATTCTATTTATAACTTTAAAATGAACAGAAAACAGGATTTTGTTCCTTTTAAAACTTTTATATAAATAAATCTTTCAAAGGAATTCAAAATAATAGTGCTTTTATACATTAAATAAATATAAATATTAAATATAAATATAAATCTAACACCACGGTTAAAACAGTGATCATATGTAATGTTATTTCTAAAACTTTTCATGTTAATTTTACCTGAACTCACCGCTTTATCGCTCGATATCAATTTACTTCAGTCAGAAATACTGGTCATGATTAAAATAGGATTAATTACGCAGCTCTAACGAGCTCTACCGAGCAGAATGCAACTCACTCAGAAACGTGAAACAAATCTATAAAATGATCTTTCCTTCACCACCTCCGACTGCACCGACGGTTAACGCTAGCTATTACGCTAACACCAAAGACTGACTCTATATATACTGGGTGTACTGAGTATACTGGGTGTACTGGTTATAGTGGGTGTACTGGTTATAGTGGGTGTACTGGGTATACTAGGGGTACTAGGTATACTGGGGGTACTGGGTATAGTGGGTGTGCTGGGTGTACTGGGTATACTGGGGGTACTGGGTATAGTGGGTGTACTTGCTATAGTGGGTGTGCTGGGTGTACTGGGTATAGTGGGGGTACTGGGTATAGTGGGTGTGCTGGGTGTACTGGGTATACTGGGGGTACTGGGTATAGTGGGGGTACTGGGTATAGTGGGGGTACTGGGTATAGTGGGTGTGCTGGGTGTACTGGGTATACTGGGGGTACTGGGTATAGTGGGTGTGCTGGGTGTACTGGGTATAGTGGGGGTACTGGGTATAGTGGGTGTGCTGGGTGTACTGGGTATAGTGGGTGTGCTGGGTGTATTGGGTATAGTGGGTGTGCTGGGTGTATTGGGTATAGTGGGTGTTCTGGGTATAGTGGGGGTACTGGGTATAGTGGGTGTGCTGGGTGTACTGGGTATACTGGGGGTACTGGGTATAGTGGGGGTACTGGGTATAGTGGGTGTGCTGGGTGTACTGGGTATACTGGGTGTGCTGGGTGTACTGGGTATACTGGGGGTACTGGGTATAGTAGGTGTGCTGGGTGTACTGGGTATAGTGGGTGTACTGGGTATAGTGGTTGTGCTGGGTGTACTGGGTATACTGGGTGTACTGGGTATAGTGGGTGTGCTGGGTGTATTGGGTATAGTAGGTGTGCTGTGTGTATTGGGTATAGTAGGTGTGCTGGGTGTACTGGGTATAGTGGGTGTGCTGGGTGTACTTTGTATAGTGGGTCTCATGGGTATAGTTGGTATACTGGCTGTATTTTGTATAGTGTGTATACTGGGTGTAATTTGTATAGTGGGTATACTGGGTGTACTGGGTATACTGGGTGTACTGGGTATAGTGGGTGTGCTGGGTGTACTGGGTATAGTGGGTGTGCTGGGTGTATTGGGTATAGTGGGTGTTCTGGGTGTACTGGGTATAGTGGGTATACTTGTATCGTGGGTAAACTGGATGTACTTTGTATCGTGGGTATACTGGGTGTGCTGGGTATAATGGGTATACTGGATGTACTTTGTATAGTGGGTCTAATGGGTATAGTTGGTATACTGGGTGTATTTATTTTGTATAGGGGGTATACCGGGTGTAAGTTGTATAATGGGTATACTGGGTATACTGGGTGTACTGGGTATAGTGGGTGTCCTGGGTAAAGTGAGTGTGCTAGGTGTGCTGGGTGTACTGGGTATAGTGGGTATACTTGTATAGTGGGTATACTGGGTCTAATGGGTATAGTGGGTATACTCTGTGTATTTTGTGTAATGGATATACTGGGTGTATTTTGTATAGTGGGTCTTATGGGTATAGTGGTATACTGGATGGGTATACTGGGTATAGGATCAGTGCCATCTCTAGTTTAAATAAATGCAATGTTTAAATAAGTAAATATGTATAAATAAATAAACAGATAGATAAATTAACGGATCTTGTATGGTAGCACTACTTGTATTGTTCTCTGCTTGATATATTGCTTTGCTTGCATTTTCTCATTTGTAAGTCGCTTTGGATAAATGCGTCCGCTAAATGAATAAATGTAAATGTAAATAAACAGATTTCGATAGATAGATGGATGGATAGATAGATAGATAGACAGATAGATAGATAGACTGACTGATCGTTAGATAAATAGATTGATTGTGTAAACACGCCATAAGATCAGCCCTACTGCGTTTGAACATGATTCAGTTATTCCCGTGAATCCTCGGCGTGTGCTCGGCGTGTCCTTGGCATGTGCTCAGCGTGTACTCAGTGTGTACTCAGAGGAGACGGAACTCACCTGTTTTCTCTTTAATTTCACACAGCACGTTGAAGAGCGCAGGTTTCATGCGGTGACAGTTCAGAGCGTGTTTCCTGCAGAGACAAAATAAATAAACGTCAAAACTTCAGTAAAAACACGAACACGTCTCCGTCACGCTCCTGATTATTACATCACATCACTCTCACATCTCGCCTCTACGCTTCTACATACCTGTCAGTCACAGGGAACCGGGTGTGGCCAATATACCAGCCAGTCACAGGGAAGGGGGCGGTGCCTATATACCAGCCAGTCACAGTGAATGGGGCGTGGCCTACAAGCCTGCCAATCACAGGTAAGGGGCGTGGCCTATGTATCTGTCAGTCACAGGGAAGGGGTGTGGCCTATATACCAGCCAGTCACAGGGAATGGGGCATGACCTATACGCCTGTTAGTCACAGGGAAGGAGGCTTGGCCCCTCTGGGTGTCAGTCACAGGAAAGGGGGCGTGGCCTCTGTGCATGTCAATTACAGTGGAGGTGAGTGGCCTCTATACCTGTCAGTCACGATGAAGGGGGTGTGGCCTCTAAACCTGTTAGTCCTAGTGAGGAGGCGTGGCCTCGGTGTGTCAGGCCCAGAGATGGAGCCGTGCCTCGGTGTGTCAATCCAAGTAAAGGAGGCGTGGCCTCAGTGTCAGTACCAGTGAAGGAGGCGTGGCCTTGTTTCCGGTGAAAGGGGAGTGGCCTATGTGTGTCAGTTCCGGTGAAGGAGGCGTGGCCTCGGTATGGTAGTCCCAGAGAAGGAGGCATGGCCTCTGTGTGTCAGTCCCAGTGAAAGGGGAGTGGCCTCTGTGTGTCACTCCCACTGAAGGAGGTGTGGCCTCTATGTGTCAGTTCCAATAAAAGGGGAGTGGCCTCGGTGTGTCAGTCCCAGAAAAGGAGGCGTGTCCTAGCAGTTATCAAAGCCTCCACTGGTGTGCAGCAGGTTAGCGTGTAATCTAACGCTGTAACTTTACACTTCAGCTTGAACACAATCACTGAAACACACACTGACACTAAATATTACAGCAGTAACACCTCACACAGCGTGAAATGAACACATTTTACTATCATATCACACACCATTCATAACGTACGGTTAGAAATCTAAAACATAAGACACATAACACAAATGTATTATTAATGAATCGGGTAACTAGTGTAATGTTTATTACTCCTTTAAATTTGTCCACAATGACGCTTAAATGAGAATTAAATCCGGAGACTTTATTTCCGGAGTAAAAATGTTCTCTAACGCAGCACTCCGAGCGAGGTCAATGTTCTGATGAAGAAGAAGAAGAAGAAGAAGAAGTATATTGTAAAATGTCATGTAATTACTAATAATCAGGTGTTCATATAAATATGTGCGTTTTCCATTCTTTGTTAAAATAATAACTTTAGAGAGATTATTTATATATATATATATATATTTATATAAAGTATATCTAACGTTGTCATACTTATAATAGAAAATAAAAATATAAATCATATTGTAATCACAAGCCTTCATTTGTTTATAAATATTTTATCAATGTACTGTTTAGTAAATCAGTGTATATAAAAAGTGTTATAGCATTTATTGCTTTTTTAAAAGCAAGCAAAATAAAATATTGATAAATGAACAACACAAATAAATACGTACAAATATAACTGTACATAAAGCAACTTTTATCCACTAAATTAAATATTTTATATAAATAATGCATATACAATGTACATACAAAATATACTGTATGTATATATTTATATATATATATATATATATATATATAAACTTTTTTATTAGTTTACTCATTTAATATATTTACATACACAAATGTGACTTTTATTTATTTATTTATTCATTCTCATTTCTCGGCTATTACACTGAATAAATACTAACCGTATTTTTTTATTATGATAAAAAAATGAATATTATTTTTGCAAAGATTAACTTAAAATTGTGTAAAATTGTAAGTAGAAAAGATTACACTACTGACATTAATAAAACATTTACAAATACTTTATTTTTAGATGGAGAAAGTTAGTCAATTTTATCCACTAAATAAATTATCTGTAAATGAAAATTCAAAATGTACAGTATTTATTAAGATATATTTTATATATATATATATATATATATATATATATATATATATATATATATATATATATATATATATATATATATATGTATGTATATGTATATATGTTTGGAGTACGTTTCTCTGCTCCTAAATAACATTTATTTTTAATTAAGGCTGAGTATCAAACGGACTCATTAAGGACATGAAGTGCACTACATAGTGATGATGACGATGATGATTATTATTATTATCATTATTACTGTGATGATGATGAAGGGAGTAAAACTCGGTTTGGGGAACGACCTGAAGTTTGCTCTGTGTCTTTATTTTAAATAGATATATAGATATAATGTGTTTAAATGAGTGAGATAAAGAGTGAAGTGGAAGGCACCTGGCCTGAGCTTCATCCAGACTCTGGTCCGTTATGGTCATGATTTGCTGTAAAATGTCTCCGATGTCCTGCTTCCTCGAGTCGCCGTCGCTTCCCGCTGTGACGTCCGGGGGACGGTGCGTGAGGCCCGGGTGACCGGCCAAGCCCACCCCGTGAGGGTGCATCAACCGCGGCTGCTCCTCCATCCTCTCTCTCTCACACACACACTCACACACACACTTTTATTTTTATTTCTTCCTCAGCTCGGAAATCTCTCTCTCTTCCCCTCTCTCTTCCTCTCTATCTATCTATCTTTCTCTTTTCTCCGTCCTCTGAGGGGAAAATATCAGAAACAGAAAAAAAAGAGGCGGGAAAAAGCGTGCGCTCGCGGACAGTTGTGTGGTGTGGGTTTTCTCCTCACAGGGAAATGAAACGCGATCCGTTGTGAGAGAGGGGAAAAGTCGCAGGCCACTCCTGCTCCAAACCCGGAGAGAAACAAGAAACAAGTTTAAAACCCAGGCGGTGGTGGAGGTGGAGAAGGAGGAGAAAGAGGAGTAGGAGGAGGGAGAAAGAGGATAAATCCGGCGGTTCGGCGGAGCGACAAGTCCCGGGTGTTATTCAGCTTGTAGCGCTGCTTCTGCTCGCGAGCCGAGCTTATGGGGTGAAAAAAAAATAATAAAGTGCCGCGCGCACTGCTTTTGTTTCAGAAGTGACACATGAACAGGAGCTTGCGAGCAGCGCAGCACCGCCCACGCCACGTGATTGGGCGAGAGGATGGCTAAGGCCACGCCCCCTAGTGTCAATCACGTTCCGAAGTGGGCGGGGCGCAGTACGAGTGGACATGGCTTAAATAATCATGGCGTCTCTCTGATATGTTTCTGTTTTTATTCTCGTGTCAAACTGTCAATCAGTTTATTTACAACTTTCATCTCTTTTATTTATTTATTTTATTTCCTGCGCCTGACTTGATCTTTCTTTCTATTTATTTATTTATTTGCCTGTTTGTTTTTATTGTAGCTTTCTTACTTTCTTTCTATTTGTTTGTTTTTATTTCCTTTGCCATTCTTTCTTTCTTTCTTTCTTTCTTTCTTTCTTTCTTTCTTTCTTTCTTTCTTTCTTTGTATTTCTTGTTTGTTTGTTTTCTTCTGTTTTCCTCTAGCCTTTATTTTTATTTCCTCACATTTTTTCTTTCTGTTCCCAATTGTTAGTCTTCACCTTCCCCTCTTCTTTCTTAATTTTTTTCATTTATTTGTTTGTTTGTTTGTTTGTTTGTTTGTTTTTATTTCCTGTGCCTGATTCTTTCTTTCTTTCTTTCTTTCTTTCTATTTCTTTGTTTGTTTGTTATTTCCAGTGCCTTATTTGATCTTTCTTTTTTTCTTTCTTTCCATTTGTTTGCTTGTTTGTTTGCTTATTTGTTTGTTATTTCCAGTGCCTTATTTGATCTTTCTTTCTTTCTTTCTTTCTTTCTTTCCATTTGTTTGCTTGTTTGTTTGCTTATTTGTTTTTATTTCCAGTGCCTTATTTGATCTTTCTTTCTTTCTTTCTTTCTTTCTTTCTTTCTTTCGTTCTTTCTTTCTTTCTTTCTTTCTATTTATTGTCTGCTTGTTTTTTTCTCTTTTCCTCTAGCCTTTATTTTCATTTCCTCACATTTTTTCTTCCGGTCCTAATTGTTAATCCTCACCTTCCCCTCTTCTTTCTTTCTTTTATTTGTCAAACTGTCAATCAATTTATTTCAGATTATCATCGTTATATTCCACTTTATATCCAATTCCATATTTCAGTTTCAATAAATCACACCGCTGTCATTTGGTTTTTGGAATTCTGTGTCTGGTGAAGATCTCGCTGCGTCTCTTCTCCTTGTAACCGTCGTTTGGTTTATTAAAGAAAAGCACCTCGTACATTTGATCTGTTCAGAGTTACAGTTAATCGTCACTAAACGAGTTCTAACGTACGCCGGAGCCGCGATACACAGGCGTTCCCTCACCAGGCTCTCCTTTATGGTGCTGCTGAGTTCTGGACTATGATAGGTCATCAGGTGTTGATTAATTCTCTGTAACAGCGGCTCTGACAGGAGCACAGGTTTATATTAATACGCTCGCTAATACGCTATCGTTTCTATAGCAACGGCTCGTTCGCAGGGACGTGTACGGCAGACGATCTTTTTTTTCTGTCTTATTCATTTCAAGGGAACGACTGTTTATAGCTGCTGTAACGTAAGCGAGAAACTGTAAGTGCTTGATTATGTAACTATAAACGGATAAAAAGCATAGCTCGTTCTTTAATAAATAATAAATTGCAATCATTGATGAACTGCTGAAGTATAAGAGGAATAAAACACTTTGAAAGTGTTTTATTGATCACACCACCCTGTCTTTGATTCATTTCCCATAGCCGCACGAGACACACACACACACACACACTCTTTCATTCCTGAATGAATACTTTTCACACAGAATTGACTCATGAGAGTGTGTGTTCATACACACCTTCGTGTTGGTGATCACTCAGCGGTAATTCCCGTGTAATGTGCGTGTGGTGACGCTACAACGTTGATGTATTTCTGTATTCTGAAGACCCCGCGCTGCGTGATCGCTGCAAAGAGTTCCACGTGAACGTTTTAAACCCGTTACAGTCTGAGTAAACAGTTTCCCAGATTAAATGCGACCGCCCGAGCTGCTGTAATTCATCTTGATATTACCAAATTGACTTTTTCAAAGCGCAGGCTGATCCGGCGCATCCGCATATAGCGATTCTGGTCATGTTTATTGAAATATAAATGTCACGAGCGCACATTTCAGACGGCGCGTCCGGGTCACGCGGCCTCGCCGAGGATTAGATCGGATTCGGAGTCACGTGCAGCAGGTGCACATTTCATTTAACCGCAGGTCGGGATGTCATCACGGGGAAGAAAAATAATAAATAGGAAAATATCCGGCTGTAAAATTCAGCGAGGCTGACGGATGGAGCGGTACGTGTATCGACGTCCTCGGCGGGCCGCGCCTTCATTAGCCGCTCTCCATCTTAACTGTAGCATTAAGGTCACATCTCATTAGCGCAACACGATCCATGCGGTCCAGGAAGTAGTGGCCTTTTCTGTGTCAGAGTTAGGGTTAAATCAATCTATCGGCTTTCTCATTAGGGTTAATCACAGGGCGAGCTGCTTAATGTCACTGTGAAAAGTCCTCACTCCAGAGCTCGGGGTTTCAAGAGCGTTAACGTGGAACACGCGCGCGCGCACGCACACACACACACACACACACAGGTTTTTACGTATGAGTGAGTTTCAGAGCTTTGTGTCGTGTTGATAACAGCGGTATATATTTTACACTCGAGTAGCAAGATGTGTTTACCTTAATCACAATTACACTATTATTATTATTATTATTATTATTATTATTATTATTATTATTTACACAAACACAGATACAGGAACCCTTACAACGTCTGTTAAATAAAGTAAACAGCAAAAAGAACACAGTTACAGTTTTATTCATTTGTTTGTTTGTTTGTTTGTTTGTTCTAGCACTGAATTCTTACATTCTTTCTTTCACTTTCTTTCATTTGACCACATTTTTCCTTCCTTCTTTCTCATCTGTTTCTTTCTTTCTTCCTTCATGTCCTTTTGATCCAATTTCTTTCTTTCTTTCTTTCTTTCTTTCTTTCTTTCTTTCTTTCTTTCTTTCTTTCTTTCTTTCTTTCTTTTTCTCTTTCCTGTCTATTTTCCTTTAACAATCAGTTTAATCTTCCCACACTTTTTCTTTCTTTTCGTAATAGTTGCGTCCTATCTTCTTCTTTCTTTCTTTCTTTCTTTCTTTCTTTTTTTCCACCACTTCTTTTTTCTATCTTTGTCTTCTTTCTTTCTTTCTTTCTTTCTTTCTTGTCTTCAATTCTTTGTTTTCCTCTCTGCTTACATTCTTTGTTTTTGTTCTTTTTCTGGACCCCAATTCATTCTTTCTTTCTTTCTTTCTTTCTTGTCTTCAATTCTTTGTTTTCCTCTCTGCTTACATTCTTTGTTTTTGTTCTTTTTCTGGACCCCAATTCATTCTTTCTTTCTTTTATTTGTCCACATTTTTCTTCATTCTTTCTTTCCTTCTCATCCACGCTTTCTCAATCTTCCCCGGTTTCTTTCTTTGTTTTTTCTTCCTGGCTTTCTGACCCTAATTCATTCTTTCCCTGTTCTTCTTTCTTTCTTTCTTTTTCCCTCTCTCTTTGCCCTGTCCACCGCACCTGTCTGTTCCCCTATGCATCGATTTCATTTCCCAACTTTTTTCTTTCCTTTTCTAATTGTTCCAACTTTCTTTCCGTCTTTCTCGTCCATTCTTACTCCACCTTCCCTTCTTCTTTCTTTCTTACTTTCTCTCTTTCTTTTCCTCCTTAAATTTCTATCCTTTCCCTCTTCCCCTCTGTCAGTTCTTTTTTTACTCTTCTGTCTTTCATTTTAATCTGGAATCTTCACCATTTCTCTCGCTCTCTCTCTCTCTCTCTCTCTCTTTCATCACTCCATCCTCCTCTCAGTCCTTTCTCTTTCACTCCACTTCTTTCTTCCCTTCTGTTCTTCTGTACCCCTGAGCAGGGCGTGCACTGGTGTGAGAGTCTGGGTGTAGTAGAGGAGTGAGAGAGCGACAGCAGAACAGAAACCACATTCCTGTGACTTGTTTTAATGGAGAAGCGCTACATCAGCTAATCCAATTAACCTCGCCTCGAAAATTAGCCATCAGAAACGCCGCTGTCTGTAATTTGAGAGCGAGCCGACGGCCAATCAGAATTCCCGCTGAGCACGTGTGAGAGTAAACACATGGGAGAGAGAGAGAGAGAGAGAGAGAGAGAGAGAGAGGGAGCAGAGAGGATTGTGGGTACAGACCTGTTCTTCTCTCAGCACTTCTACAGTCCCAACAGATCTGCAGGAGGAATGCTAACTCGCTAACTCAGGGTTCTGCTAACTCATCATCACCATCATCATCACACACACACACACACACACACACACACTCACACACACACACACTCACACACACACGCACACACTCATCTAAACATCACCACTACACACACACACACACACACACACACACACACACACTCACACACACACACACACTCATCTAAACATCACCACTACACACACACACACTCACACACACACACACACACACACACACACACACACACACACACACACACTCATCTAAACTTCACCAGTACACACACACACGCACACACACACACACATACTCTCTCATTTAAACATCACCAGTACACACACACACACACACACACACACACACACACACACACACATACTCTCTCATTTAAACATCACCAGTACACACACACACTCGCACACACACACACACACACACACACACACACTCACACTCTCATCTAAACATCACCACTACACACACTCACACACACACACACACACACACACACACTCATCTAAACATCACCACTAGACAAACACACACACAAACACACACACACACACACACTCACACTCTCATCTAAACATCACCACTACACACACTCACACACACACACACACACACACACACACACACACACACACACACTCACTCACTCACACTCTCATCTAAACATCACCACTACACACACACACACAAACACACACACACACACACACACACTCATCTAAACATCACCACTAGACAAACACACACACACACACACACACTCTCTCATCTAAACATCACCACTACACACACTCACACACACACACACACACACACACACACACACACACACACACACACACACTCACTCACTCACACTCTCATCTAAACATCACCACTACACACACACACACTCGCACACACACACACACACACACACACACTCATCTAAACATCACCACTACACACACACACACACACACACACACTCACACTCACACTGTCATCTAAACATCACCACTACACACACACACACAAACACACACACACACACACACACACACACACTCATCTAAACATCACCACTAGACAAACACACACACAAACACACACACACACACACTCTCTCATCTAAACATCACCACTACACACACACACACACACACACACACTCACACACTCATCTAAACATCTCTAGAGAAAGAGAGTGTGTAATGTGATGCTTGCTCGATCATTTAACAACGATTTTGTGAGAGTCAGAAAAGGCAGTGATTCGCGAGCGTTATCTCGTCACGCTTCAGCAGTGAGAACGCTGATGATGAACGGAAGATGGATCTGGGTTTTAATTAACATTTACAGTTTTATTGATATAATATTTACAGAGACAATCCCGGGCAAAGCGCTACGTCATTTACACCAGGATTTACTTCTGATGACGGACGGATTTTTCTGATTTCTTTCTCTGAAACGGAGGCGAGGTATCGATCAGGGTCGAGCTCTTTGCTGCAGAACCGAGCGCTCGCTCTGAGGCCGTGATGAAATATTCAGCTGGTTGAGACGCTGCATCTCTCAGACATGAATAAAAAGCAGGTCCTGAAAGAGGAAGCTCCAGCTCCAACCTCAGACGCAGGAATTAAACTTTAATCCGCTTTCCGACGGACTGCAGAACTGAGATTAATTCAGAGATTTGCAAGAGCAAGACTTTGTTTATTTCATTACTATTACTGTTGTTATTATTCCACTACGCTTAATGTTTAAAGCGTTAAAAATCAGTCTGTCACACTGGACCTCAAACGTGATTTATGTGATTCATTTTTGACGCTGTTCTAGCTAGCTAAGGCCGGCGTTAGCTGTGGCTAGCTAACTGTTATAAACAAATCAGGTCAACATCCTAAAATCATTCATGTTAGTTTCACTAAATTCCACTAAACGAGCTCATTTCACTTCGACGTGATTGGCTGCTGCATCCGCACCCGACCAATCAGGATCGTTTCTCCTGGATGTACCGACTTCGCTACGGCAGTGGCGCGTCAAACGCAAATAAATATCTCCTGTTGCTTACGCTAGCAGCAAAGCACGCTAATCCAGATCGCAGGTGAAGGAACACTACACTAAGAGGACATTTTCATTTCAATTTTCACGTTTTCAACACACTGCGTTATTTTTATAACGTTACAGCCTCAACGTTAATAAAACATACTACGTAATACGTAATGCTAACAGCTTCCTTAAGTTGTAGAATGTTCACTCTGCTCGCGCTAGGTGAGTAGCGGATATGGGCGATAAGCATGAGGTAGCGAATGACTGACAGGCTGACATTTTAGCTAGCTCCTGTAGCATGTAGCTACAGAGAGTGTACAGCAGTCGTGTAACACAATTACTACTATCTGGATCTGGATCTGGATTTAAACCCGGGGTAAGTGGGCGTGGCCTAAACCAGACCAAATACACATACAATGTTATTTCTGTAATGTACTTTGGGCCAGTTTGTACAGAAATATGTTTTTATTTTGGAGCTAGGTAAGATTGTTTTAGCATTAGTGCTACTGGAGATGAATTACTGAAGAAAGACCAAAAAAAAAACAACAAAAACAAAGTCTACCTTTTGAATAATGTATACATATTTGCATAAATGTATATGGAAATGAAACAGAAATATCAGGGATGTCAAAATGTCTCTCCGAAATGTTGATCAATTGCTAGGAAAGTACCTCATGCTACTAGAGTGACACTGTAGATACGGGGGACTAACGTGGCGCTAAAACGCTAACTAAACTGGCAAGAATTTTAGTCAGAAATGTCAAACGATGAATAGCACAAGAGTCAGCTGTTCTATTCTTAATGCAGGAATCGAACTGGAAAATATTTCTCGTTTATTCTGACAAAATGTACACCAATCTGCATATTACAAAAAAAGACACAGGTTGAGATGAGGTTTTTGGGGGCGGGGCTTGGCTCCAGGATTTAACCATTTTGCGATCGCAGAAATCAATCAAACTCAGCATACTGGTGGTGATGTTAGGATTTTTTTTCCCAGGAGAGGAGAGTGTCACAAATTAACTGTAAAGCCACTCCGTGACTCTCCCTCTCTCTCTCTCTCTCTCTCACACACACACACACACACACACACACACACAGATAAAGAACACTTACAGACAAGAGAGCAAGAATCTGCTGACACGGCACTTCAAATCTGGAGAGAGCGACAGAGAGAGCGACAGAGAGGGAGACAGAGAGAGAGCGACAGAGAGAGAGAGACAGACAGAGAGATAGAGATAGAGAGAGCCAGACAGAGAGATAGAGATAGAGAGAGCGACAGAGAGAGAGACAGAGAGAGCGACAGAGAGAGAGACAGAGAGAGCGACAGAGAGACAGACAGACAGAGAGATAGAGACAGAGAGAGAGACAGAGAGAGCGACAGAGAGACAGACAGACAGAGAGATAGAGACAGAGAGAGAGACAGAGAGAGCGACAGAGAGACAGACAGAGAGAGAGACAGAGAGAGCAACAGAGAGACAGACAGAGAGATAGAGATAGAGAGAGAGACAGAGAGAGCGACAGAGCGAGAGAGACAGACAGAGAGATAGAGAGAGCGACAGAGAGAGAGACAGACAGAGAGATAGAGACAGAGAGAGAGACAGAGAGAGCGACAGAGAGACAGACAGAGAGATAGAGATAGAGAGAGAGACAGAGAGAGCGACAGAGCGAGAGAGACAGACAGAGAGATAGAGATAGAGAGAGCGACAGAGAGAGAGACAGAGAGAGCGACAGAGAGAGAGACAGACAGAGAGATAGAGACAGAGAGAGAGACAGAGAGAGCGACAGAGAGACAGACAGAGAGATAGAGATAGAGAGAGAGACAGAGAGAGCGACAGAGCGAGAGAGACAGACAGAGAGATAGAGACAGAGAGAGCCACAGAGAGAGAGACAGACAGAGAGATAGAGACAGAGAGAGCAACAGAGAAAAAGAGAGACAGAGAGAGAGCGACAGGAGGAGACACAGAGAGAGATGTTCACTGAAATAAAGAGGAGTCTATTATAATACCACATTATACCACAGCATGGTTGAATGCTCAAATCCGATTGGTCAGAAGGTTTGCTTTATTTCGAACGACAGTTTTATAGTAACACGCTCGTTCCAATACGTTATCGTTTCCATGGTAACAGCTTGTTCACAGGGACTCGTTCATGCAGACGCTACACATAAATTAAGACTAATCATCAACAGATTTTATAAAAAATGGTGCTGTTTAACACTGGCACCCTGTCCAGGGTGTACCCCGCCTTGTGCCCGATGCTCCCTGGGATAGGCTCCAGGTTCCCCGCGACCCTGAAGGAAGGATAAGCGGTCTAGAAGATGGATGGATGGACGGATGGATGGATGGATGGATGGATGGTGCTGTTTAACATTTTTTTCATTAGGAGATGAGATGTTGTTTAACATTACTGGAAGGAGTCTCCAGTGTCAGTGCTTTGTAATGTTTCCCAGCAACGTGAGTGAGAACCGGAACCACCGCAACTCGTCTCTCGGACATTCCGCAACCTTAAATCGAACTACATACAAAGCATTAATTAAATAAACCGTGTATAAAAACTGACACTGGAGACTCCTTACAGAAAATATCACACGATTACGCACAGGGTTTTATCAAACTGTGTATGAGCTGTTACTATAGAAACGATATTATATTATAATCAGAACGAGCGCGTTAATATAAAGCTGTGATGCGCAGCTGCGCTACTGTCAGAGCCGCTGTTATAGAGAATTAATCACCACCTCCTGACCAATCACAGTCCAGAACTCAGCAGCAAACCGGATGTCCTTATAAGGACTTCCTCTAGATGCAAAAGATGGAGGTTGTGTTATAAAGTACAGTAACTGTGCTGTTAGTAAACGGTTCTTCGTTTGGAGTCTAACAGGGGAACACCATGTTGGAGGGCTCGACGTGGAACGACTGAAGAACCCTGAAAGGTTCTAAATGTAGCAGTACAGTATGTATGTACGTATATCTATCCAGTATGTGTATCTGGGTTTA
>NC_030435.2:23982726-24002726 GCF_001660625.3 Ictalurus punctatus
AAAAAAACAAAACCGGAAGGAGCAAAAGCAGCTCAAACCGGACCGAATGATCGTATATTTGATGTACATGTAATATAAACGTCAGGCGGGTCAGGTTCGTTATTTTACGCACGTTTTCACGTCGAAGGTCGCGATACTTAGACGTGAATTGTTTACATTGCGAGTGTTTTAAGAAGATTTGCGCGTCGGAATGTCGTAGAACTCAGGGCCCCGGTCTTCCTGCTTTTATTTCTGTTTTATTGTTTATTACATATGACGATGATTACCGCCCCCTGCTGCCGTGGAGAGGGATTTTCTGCCACGAGACGATCGTCCTTCCGGTGCGTTCGCGAGCCGAAGACGTTTCTGCGACGCGGCGTCGGCGCGTCTCGTCCCTTCGCACGTAATCATTCGGTTTGACGAACACGTTAGAAGGGTTTATTGACGGATCCATGCTTGTGAGGTGCAAGGAGTTTAGCAGTGCAGCAAAACAGCAATGTCTCACTCGTTTCAGATCGATTGTGCTGATTTGATATGAGGAACACTCTCTATCACTAGCTCTCTCTCTCTCTCTCTCTCTCTCGCTCGCTCGCTCGCTCGCGCTCTCATTCTTTCCTTTTTCTCCTCGAAGGTGATCCTTCGCTCGGCTAGTTCGCTGCAGAGGTGGAATTATCCACGGGGGAATTCATCACCGCTCCACGGCTTCCCTTAATAACCTGCTAATGAGAAAGAAAGAAGGACACAGAGAGAGAGAGAGAGAGAGAGAGAGAGAGAGAGAGAGAGAGAGAGAGAGAGAGAGAAAGAGAGAGAGAGAAATCAGTCCGGTTAGGAAGGAGTTAAACCCATAAAGATGTAGCTCGGCCCTGACCCTTCACACTCCAACGGATCCCCCGTGTCGAATTCTTATTCCCCACCAAACTGACAAAGTGTTTTTAATCTTTTCTCGCGCTCTCTCCTGGAGATTGGGGAAAGAAAAATCAATACTCGCTGGCAGCACATCCAGCAGGCGGCTGAATTACAGCGGGCAGCGTCTCGCACCACACAAACACAGAGCCAGACCCCCGACACGCCGAGCCGGAGAGGGTCACGGAGCCATATTTACTACTGCAGCTCTCCATCACCCAGAAATAACCTCCAGAGAGAGAGAGAGAGGGAGAGAGAGAGAGAGAGAGAGAGAGAGAGGGAGAGAGAGAGAGAGAGAGAGAGAGGGAGAGAGAGAGAGAGAGAGAGAGAGAGGGAGAGAGAGAGAGAGAGAGAGAGAGAGAGGGAGAGAGAGAGAGAGAGAGAGAGAGAGGGAGAGAGAGAGAGAGAGAGAGAGAGAGGGAGAGAGAGAGGTTTGAAGGTTGATGGGAAAGAGTGTTTATAAAAGAAAAAGATTGAGGACTGGCCAATTAAAAAGAGAACACGAGGAATCCGTGCTAAAGAGAAAGAGGGAAAAAATAAGAAGAGAGAGAGAGAGAGAAAGCAGGGGGAAGAGAAAATCAAGTGAATAAAAGGATGATGGTAAAAGATGGAGAATGGGGACAGGAGAGAGAGAGAAAGATGGTAACGATAAAAAATTTTTTTTAAGTAACTCGAGAAGGAAAGAAAGAGATTGTGTCATTGAGAAGAGAAAGGAAAATAGTAGAGAGAGGGAGAGAGAGAGAGAGAGAGCGAGAGAGATGGGGGTTGAAGGTTGATGGAAAAGAGAAAAGAGAGCTGGCCAATTAAAAAGCGAACGTGAGGAACCGGTGGTGAAGAACATTTTTAAAGAGGAAGAATAAGAAAGACGAATGATCATACTGTAATTATCAAACAAATAAACAAGGAAGAGAGAGACAGAGGAGGACAAGAAGATGGTTTGGAAGACAGAGAGAGAGAGAGAGAGAGAGAGAGAGAGAGAGAGAGAGAGAGAGAGAAAACAAGTGATACAGAAAAAGAAACGAAAGACGGATGAAGGTAAAGGATGGAGAACGGGGGGAGAAGAGAAAAAGAAAGAGGGTAAAGATCTGTACAGATCTAAAATTATGGAAATGGAGAAGGAAAGAAGAAGGTGCTGTTACAAAGAGAAAGGAAAACAGGAGAGAGAGAGAGAGAGAGAGAGAGAGAGAGAGAGAGGGAGAGAGAGAGAGGTGGAAAAAAGAGAGAGGGTTTGAAGGTCAATGGAGAAGAGGGTTTAGGAGGGGACGATTGAGATCTGAAGGAGGGAACAGAATTGGGCAAATAAAAGAGGAAGAAAACTGGGAGAAAAGAGGATGGAGGGATGTGAAAGAAAGAACAGATGAAGGAAAGAGAGGGAAAGAGAGAAAAGGGTTCGGAAGACAAACAGAGAGGATGGTTAAAAAGAAGGATGACGGTAAAGGATGGAGAATGGAGGGATAAGATCGTAAAAATAGAAAATTATGTAAATAGAGAAGAAAAGAAAGAGAAGGTGTCAGTGAGAAGAGAAAGGAAAATAGTAGAGAGAGAGAGAGAGAGAGAGAGAGAGAGAGAGAGAGAGTGAGAGAGAGAGAGGGAGAGAGAGAGGGAGAGAGAGAGAGAGAGAGAGAGAGAGAGAGGTTGACAACTGGCCAATTAAAAAGAGGCAGGGAATTGGTGTAAAGAGAATGGAGCGACTTAAGGAGAAGGTTGAAGAGAGGACAAATAAAAAGACAAAGAAAGAGAGAGAGCAAATATAAGGAAGAACGAGGGAGAGAACAAAGAAGAGACGGGGAGAGAGAGATGAAAAGAAAAGAGAGAAAAAGGAAAAGAGAGAGGTAGATCAACAAGAAAATGTAGGAAATAATAGCGGAGGAAAGAAAGAGGAAAGTAGTATTAAAGAGACTGTTATTAAAACAAAGGGAAATAGTACGGAGCGAGAGAGAGAGAGAGAGAGAGAGAGAGAGAGAGAGAGAGAGAGAGAGAGAGAGAGAGGGAGAGAGGAGAAGAAAGAGGGAGATGAGAAAGCTAATGATGGTACAGACTGAAATGAAGAATTTGGATTGAGGAAAAGGGAGAAAGAG
Source organism: Ictalurus punctatus (assembly GCF_001660625.3). Classification (NCBI taxonomy): domain Eukaryota; kingdom Metazoa; phylum Chordata; class Actinopteri; order Siluriformes; family Ictaluridae; genus Ictalurus; species Ictalurus punctatus. The sequence continues at coordinate 23,985,687 of NC_030435.2, forward strand.
AATGAAACAAAGAGGTGGAGGTAGAGAAAATGAGGCAATTAGCCGAGAGGGAAAGAGAAAAAAAACAGAGAGGATGGGTGGATAATTAGGGAGAGAGAGGAAAACAGTGATGGTGAAGAAAGGACTTAATTAGAAGGAAGAAATGCAGAAAACTGGGGAGAGAAAAACAGGAGAGACAGAGAGAGAGAGAGAGAGAGAGAGAGAGAGAGAGAGCGAGAGAAAAGGAAAGAGAAAGCAGACAGGAGCACAGTTCTGTTATTATCTCTGGTCATTTCATTAATAAAAGACGGTGGAAGAGAGGGATCATGGGAACGACACACGCGCGCACACACACACGCACACACACACACACACACACACACACGCACACACGCACACACACACGCTGAGCAGTAGGTCATTATGTGTTAATCACACCTCTCACACTCCTGCTGCTCTCGCAGTGATCCTCGACCTCTACGCCACGCCATCTTCCTTTTATAGAGCAAAGAGACAAAAGGACATCGCTGCTTCCTGAGAAGTCGGCCATTAACGCTAGCGTTAGCTGAAGCTAACACCGACACTAACGTCGTCTGAAAGGAACGTTCCGGCGTGGATAATCCAAACGTTACATTTTAAACACTGCACGCCACGCTGCTGCCGAGTTCTGGATCCTGATTGGTCAGAAGAGAAGGTCTGACAGTAGTCCAGGCCCGCCTGTATACGTATATTAATACGTTATCGTTTCCATAGCGACAGCTCGTTCACAGGGGCGTGTACGGCCGCCGTCGACGTTCACGGAAGGAGTCTCCGGTTTCAGAGTTCAAGCTGTAAGATTGAGGTTTTGAGGGAACGTCGCTGCAACGTAAGCGAGAACAGGAACTAACTTGTTTCTCGCACCATTAAACGTAACTCTAAACGGATAAGAGTTTCATAGGGCGTTGAAAACGCTAGTCGTTGGAACGTCGCCGCGGTGGAAGAGGAATTAAACACGTCGACACGTGCGTTCAGTAAACAACGGATATACCCTTCATTAACTCTCATGAATATTCGAATATTCGATTATTTAATTAGGAAGCAGGCCCGCCCCTAATGCTCATACGGTACAGTACACGCCCGTGTTGCTTTGTGTTATTGAATCTTTGAACGATTGATTAAGATTAGGGTTCGGAAAAGTGTCAGATATTAATATTCATATCAGCACATGATTATTATTTGCATATTCATGAGGCTGAAAGCGCAAGCGGTGTTTAGTTCTGAATCTTGGTTTTTTTATTGTATTGATTGGTTGATGAGTGTACGTTCCGTGTCGTACAGAGCGAGCAGCTCGTTCAGGGCAGCGAGCGTCCGCCTCTGACAGGGAGATTGTTTCAGGAAGCTGTCGCAAAAATGTCAGATTACTCAATTACGCGCGGCTCGACATCTGGCAGACAAACAATTAGGACTGCGAGCTCCATAATGATGATGATGATGATGATGAACCGAACGTGTAATAGCTTTTATTTTTAAAACAAAGCGAAGGAATTTCCTCCAGGACTTTTTTTTTTTTTTTTAACTTATGGAGTCTGTCTCGTATTTATTTATTTTTAAATCGTAAAAATTGCGCCTCCGGAGCGCGTGCCGTCTCTTTAAATCAATCCGCCCGGAATGTTTTTTTGTTTCTACGACGCGTCTCGAGGCTTTGAACGGAAAGGTCTTTGTTCTCCGCGTTGTCTGGTGTTGTCTCCGTAACGACGATCGTAAACAGACGGTTGTGCGCGATGCATGGTGGCGCCGCGCTAGCCGCTGGAGTGCGTGGCTGATTAGCGCAGAAATCAAACCCTCGACGGGGGCAGGACGCTCGCTTACGGACCGGCTGCAGCGTGCCGAGAGGAACGCTACGCGGAGAGGAACGCTACGCGGAGAGGAACGCTACGCGGAGAGAAACGCTACGCGGAGAGCTCCTCGGCTTTACAGCGAATTTATGATGATTACAGCGCGGATGTTAGGGCTCGTGAACACTGCGACACGACGCCGCGCGTACGTCCCGTACTATTTATCCGTTTATTGTTACATCTAAGGTTCAGGAAAACTACATTATACACATTATAGCAGCTGTAAACGTTCCTTCCATCACAGTCTCTCTCTCTCTCTCTCTCTCTCTCTCTCTCTCTCTCTCACTCTCACTCTCTCTCTCACTCTCTCACTCTCTCTCTCTCTCACTCTCACTCTCTCTCTCACTCTCTCTCTCTCTCTCACTCTCACTCTCTATCTCTCTCAGTCTCTCACGCTCTCTCACTCTCTCTCGCTCTCTCACTCTCTCTCACTCTCTCTCTCTCTCTCTCTCTCTCTCTCTCTCACTCTCTCTCTCTCTCACTCTCACTCTCTCTCTCACTCTCTCTCTCTCACTCACTCTCACTCTCTATCTCTCTCAGTCTCTCACGCTCTCTCTCACTCTCTCTCTCTCTCGCTCTCTCACTCTCTCTCACTCTCTCTCTCTCGCTCTCTCACTCTCTCTCGCTCTCTCACTCTTGCTCTCTCACTCACTCTCTCACTCTCTCTCACTCTCTCTCTCTCGCTCTCTCACTCTCTCTCTCTCGCTCTGTCACTCTTGCTCTCTCTCTCTCTCGCTCTCTCACTCTCTCACTCTCTCTCTCTCTCTCACTCTCTCTCTCATTCTCTCTCTCTCACTCTCTCTCTCTCATTCTCTCTCTCTCACTCTCTCACTCTCACTCTCTCATTCTCACTCTCTCACTCTCTCTCTCTCGCTCTCTCTCACTCTCTCTCACTCTCACTCTCTCTCTCTCTCAGTCTCACTCTCTCACTCTCTCTCTCACTCTCTCTCGCTCTCTCTCACTCTCACTCTCTCTCTCACTCTCTCACTCTCTCTCTCTCACTCACTTTCTCTCTCTCTCTCTCTCTCTCTCTCTCTCTCAAAACATTCCCTAAAGAAGTGGTTTTGTCCTGAAGGTGTCCGGAAACTTATTGTTACATTTCTACCTCCGACACTGGAGACTCCTTCCATAAACACTACATAAATCAACGTGTTCTTACAGAAAACTTCACCGTATCAACGATTTTATAATGGGTTTATTATCGGTGGAGCGTCCGCTGTACCGTACACCTCCCCGCGGGTGAAACGATGATTAGACGGAGCGCGTAATTAACACAAGCGATACAAGCGTTCCACACTACACGGCGTGAACTCGAGCATTTTTCGAGCTTTCTCGTGATCACGTCGTCTTTAACCGCGTAAAACAAAAGTTTTTCTCTCTCTCGTGTCCGGCAGTATGAACGATTGTACGCGGCGTTCTGTCGTTGTTCAGCGATCCCGGTTTCCACGGCTACAGCTCCGACGCAGATTTATTTCTGTTGAAAGCGTACGGTCTGAAACGGAGAGCAGGAGTTTTCCACCCGGAGGTTTTACAGTCGTAGCCAACCTGAGGTGTTAGCACCCACGCTATTATTAACGGCTAATAAATCCTAAATCCCAAATCCCCTGTTGTGTGACTAATGAGCAACAGATGTAGAACATACATTACGCTCTCCGGGAAGCGCACCACATACGGTACCTATAAAGATATATTTTCATCGCGTGTTCTGCTTTTACACATTCGTCTTTTCAGATTTTTTTTTTTTCCGGCCGACGTTGATCCCGAGACTCCAGAAAATACAGCGCGACTATATTTACAGTACAGGAACCGGGATTTTCTCCAGCAGGATCTTTTATAATCATATCCAGCCGAAGTTTATTAGCATCCACGCTATCGTTAACGGCTAATAAAGGCCCAGCGTGTGAACGTGAACACCCCGCTCATAAACCCCTGTCCTCTGGCGTCACGACGCTGAGCTTTCCTGTGCACCGAGGCGGCTTCAGCACCCAGCGGCGGATTTTACTGCACACTAATGGTTTTTTATGGGTTTTAATCACCAGCGCGTTGTTAGCCACATGCTCATCTTTGGCTGGGAGGTTAGCGAATCGCCCGGGCTCGACACATCGCGGCTCTTTACGAGACCGAGGCCTCTAAACAGCCGATAATGACAGCCATTCAGAGCGATCCAATTATGCAAAAGGGAGGTCTAAACAATTCCATCATCCCCCAAATTAAATTTCTCCTAACGAGATAAAGGCGCCAATTAATCCTGAGTTAATTTCTATAGCTCATTTTCCCAGAAAACACTCGAACATGCTAATGAAGGCACGGCCGCACGCCGGGGTCGACCTGGGGTTCAGCCCCGTGACATCATCACCCCGGATACGTGTACAGGAATGTGACGCGTTTCACGTCAATCGGCATCATCATTACGGGTCTTTACGCTCTGGAGTCGGATCGAAGGATGTGACCACCGCGGACCGGTGACATAATCACGTCCCTTCACATTCTTCACAAAATCTTTACATTTACGTTACGGTTATGTTTGGGTTAACTAACAAAAATAAATAACTTCACGTCACTCGATCATAAACTCATAAACTTACTAGTGCCTGCGTTAATGAATGTTTATTAATTAACTGACATAAACTATATTATACTATATTACATTATATTATATTATATTATACTATATTATATTACATTATATTATATCATATTACATTATATTATATTATATTATATCATATTATATTATATTATATTATATTATACTACACTATATTATATTATATAATATTATATTACATTATATTATATTATATTATATAATATTATACTATATCATATTACATTATATTATATCATATTATATTACATTATATTGTATTATATTATATTATATTATACTATACTATATTATATCATATTATATTATATTATATTATATTATATTATATTATATTATATTATACTATACTATATTATATTACATTATATTATATTATATTATATTATATTATATTACATTATATTATATTATATTATATTATATTACATTATATTATATTATATTATATTACATTATATTATATTATATTATATTACATTATATTATATTATATTATATTATATTATATTACATTATATTATATTATATTATATTATATCGTATTATTGTGTGTTTTTAGGTTAAATTGTGTACATATATTTTACCTTGGTGTTTTGTTTTTGTTCTGTGACCGGATCTTAAAATATTTTAATAAAAATAAATAAATAAATAAATAAAGTATTCCAGTTCAATAATAACGCATTAATACAGTAGTAAATGAATAATGAATAAATGTAATCAAATGACAGATGATAAATATTTATATAATCTGCAATACATCACTGATAAATAATACATCCCATGAACGTGAAAGAAAAGACTCGGCAAGAATGACGACAAACAGACAGACGAATCCGAGTCGATCTGCACACGCCGGTTATCCTAACGAGAAAACAAATAAACAAAGTGCATGGATTGGAATGAAAGAGTGATGACATCACAGTGAAGGAATAATAAATGCGCACAGATACGTTTGGGTGAAATAATATTCAACCCACAATATCGGATGGCATTTTTAATAATTAAAAAATAATGAATAAAAGAAAAACAACAAGTAATAATAAATCTGTGATAAATGGAGAGTAACCCCTGCGCTGCTCGGTACTCATCCCCGATTGTCTTTAAATCCTGCAGACGTTGGTGTTTTCGTGGAGCGAGGGTACGCCGCGCCTGGCGCTCGGTGCTACATCATGTGGCGACGACAGCACCGTTAGCATCGAGGCCACGCTAGCGCTGATCTCCGGCGTGCAGAAGGTCACTGCGGTATCGTTTAATTCACTGTTAACACCCACAATCCTCTTCTGCCTAAACTACGACGTAACTATGGAAACAAGACCCAGACAGCGTCTGCACAAAGAGAAGAAGAAGAAGAAGAAGAAGAAGAAGAAGAAGAAGCGGAGCAGGAGAATACATTTTCATTGAGCGGTGATGAGTTCGTGTCAGCGGGCAAACACAACTATAAAATGACGCATCGATTTCCACAGCAGCAGGCGCTCCGCATTTCAAGGGCTCATAAGATCCCCCCCCCCCCCCCCCCATTATTTATTTATTTCTTATTTCCCAGCAGCTCAGTAAGTATTGGCGATTAAAGCGGCTGGTGGAGTGTGAACCCATGTGCGCGCTTGTCTCCGAGCGAGACCTCGAGAGCGGCATTATCACTGATGTGCGATATGAAAACATTATTATTCAAGCGTGGATCCTAATGCTGTTATGCTGCGGGCCGTCGCCAGCCGTAAACAGCCGGTGGAGAAATGAAACCCGAAACACCGAGCCGCATATCACGCACGTCTGTAGTCCACCATTACAGGAGCAATATACAGGAGAGAGAGAGAGAGAGAGAGAGAGAGAGAGAGAGAGAGAGAGAGAGAGAATCCTTAAAGGACTGAAATATCACTGCAGGTCCATTTCATACTGAAAATACACCACAGAGAGCAATGCATTAGAGCTCTCTCTCTCTCCACTGAGAAATAGAGAGAGAGAGAGAGAGAGAGAGAGAGAGAGAGAGAGAGAGAGAGAGAGAGAGAGAGAGAAGAAAAACAGAGGAAGGGAAAGTGTATCTGCATAAATCTGACCTAAAACATCATCAGTCCTAAACGTTGACAAAGAAAACCTGATTAAACAAACGAGACAAAAATATCATGATCCAGTATTACAGATCTGTGAGGGGTAAAAGTATGTGCACCTCTAGAATTATCAGTTAATGTGAAGGTGAGATTGGAGTCCGGTGTTTTCAGTCAGTGGGGTGATGATCAGGTGTGTGTGAGCGAGCGAGCGAGTGAGCGTCCTGTTTTATTTAAAGGACAGGGATCTATCAGAGTCTGATCTTCACGACACGTGTCTGCGGAAGTGGATCACGGCACGAGCGAAGGAGATTTCCGAGGACCTCAGGGAAAGAGTTGTCGAAGCTCATCAGGATGGAAAAGGTCACAGAACCATCTGTAAAGAGTTTGGACTCCACCCATCCACAGCCAGACAGATCGTGTAGAAACGGAGGAAATTCACCACCATCGTTCCCCTCCACAGGAGTGGAGACCAACGAAGATCTCTCCAGGAGCCAGACGTGGAATCGTCCACCAGGTCACAGAGGAACCCAGGGGAACTCCTCTCACACTGGCTAATGTTAACGTTCATGAGTCCACCATCAGGAGAACACTGAACACCAATGGAGTGCATGTCAGGGCTGCGAGGAGAAAACCACCGCTCTCCAAAAAGAACATTCCTGTCCTTCTGCAGTTTGATCACGATCACCTATATGAACATATATGAACACGGCGATCCTGCTCGGATCCGCACCAAAACAATCCGGCTAAGACCAGCCGGACGCGGTCGCCTCGGCCCGGGCGTGAACGAACGCTGGAGCGCAGATCTACAGGTCTGAAAAAGTTTGACGTGAGGAAAGCTCCTGGTTTTCAGAGTCGGGTTACGCAGCTGCTGAAGGGGATTTTCTGAGCTCCGCTCTCAGACGATTAAAATCACCGGGGTTTTTCCCCCAGAAGGTTTTTTCAGTACCGCTACACAGAAACGGGCTGAAGAAATCATTCGGGAAAATCATTTTTTTGTCTTTGCTGTAAACGACGGTATGAGACACCGCGGACGTTTAAGAAAAAAATGAAAGACTAATACGGCGATGTATGAGTGAGAAGACGCTGAGCGTTGACATGCCATGTGGTTTAATCGAACAAAATGGCTTCCGCACTCATTATTCTGCAGCACAGAGAACAGCTACGAGACACTAAAATCGAGATAGAGAAATGGTGACGCGTGCGCAGGATGTGGCCGGATCCGTCGCGCTTTTCATTCGCTACGTCGATCTGCTAAATGAATAAAATAACACCCGAGAAAAATACGCTTAGGTTCAGGATCAGAATCGACTCAGACACGCCTCTGTTTTGGACAAGCTCCGCCCCCGTGTGCGTAACGCTCACGTGACTTCTGAATCTGTTCCGAGTCCTGAGTACTGATGTGTGGAATTTTGTTCATTTCTCCTTCTACTGTTGAACACGCGGCCGTTCTCGTGCCGCTTTATCGCTCGAGTTTTGATGGTGTTTTGCAAAAGTGCTTTTCTGTGCGTCACTTGTAAATGAAATTTCACACACACACACACGCGCGCACACACACACGCACGCACGCGCACACACGCACGCGCGCGCGCACACACACACGCACATTATTTCTGAAGATGTAAAAGCAGACGGACAGAAGTGCTGAGTGTGTGACTCATATTTCACTCCGAGTAAATATTAATACGGAGGGAGGGGGATTTAATGGGATTGAATTTTTAAAGAAAGTAAAGGAGAGAGAGAGAGAGAGAGAGAGAGAGAGAGAGAGGGAGAGGAAAGGAGAGAAGGAAAAGCAGGGGGAAAGGAGAGGGAGGTTTGGGGAGGAAAAGAAGAGATGAGAGAGAGAGAGAGAGAGAGAGAGAGAGAGAGAGAGAGAGAGAGAGAAGCTGAGAAACATGAAAAATGAGAGAGACGACTGGGAAGAAATGAGAAAAAAGGCAGAAAGAGAGAGACCGAGAGAGGTGAGGGGAAAAGTGAGAGAACAAGGAAGGAAAAAGAAAGGAGAGAAAGTAAAAGAAGTTTTTTTGTGTGTGTGTGTGTGTGTTTTTTTTTTTTTTTTTTTTTTAAACCCCCAGGGAACATAAGAGAGGATTGAGAAAAAGAAAGGAGGCGGAAAAGAAGGAAAAGAATTGAAAGAGAAGGATGTGAACGTGAAGGGAGGACAAAAAAAAGAGAGGAAAGAAAAGACAAAGAGGGAAAGGGAAACAGTGTGTGTGTGTGTGTGTGTGTGTGTGTGTGTGTGTGTGTGTGTGTGTGTGTGAGAGAGAGAGAGAGCAGCAGTGTGAGGGAGAGATGGAGAGAGAACAGGAGTGTGTGAGACGTTCGCACTCATCACCTTGACACACGAGTCGTCCTCTAATGTAAACATAAATATGAGAGTGTGTTCTCCGTTAGCTGTTGCTAGGCTACGTAGCATTAGCGAGGTGTATGTGTGTGTGTGCGTGTGTGTGTGTGTGTGTGTGTCGTTGTTCTTTTCTCTGAGGGGTTCAGGCATATGATAAAGAGCTGCTCTTGATAACGATTTACACACACACACACACACACACACACACACACACACACACACACACACACAGACCTCTAAACACCATTTGTACCTAAACAGCTTTATAAAGTATAAGAACGAGTATTTAAAAATCCAATATTCCCATTAAATGAGAAACGTATTAATCATCATCTAAAACAGTTACATGTTAGGCCACGCCCCTTTTCATCTATCCCTTAAGTGCTAATTTAATCCACAATACAACACCTTCGGCTCTCGCAGCTAGCGTTACTCCATCCAGCAGTGATGTGATGTTTGGGGAAACGATCTTTATAAACCGACGTCGTATAGCGAGTGACGGCACGGTTATACCGGTGTTATTACTCATTTATAAACGTCTTATAAACATCCATCACGCCATAAACCTTTCTCCCCCGGAGGTTCCACTCCGTCCGGGATTATTCTCCTGTAACCGCACGTTCTGGTGTTTCACTCCTCTTATACGGCAGCTTTTTTAAAATTATTTATTTATTTTTCAAAATGAAACGTCGTGCTTTTTATCCATCTATTGTTACACGTTGCGGAGCGTCTGCGAAAAACACAGCGGGTCGTGTTACTGAGAAACCGCAAAAAGCCTAAACGCCCCTGTCCTGACGATGTCGGAAAGGTTACAGCCGTACCTGTGACTGTTACACAGCGCCGACACTGGAGACTCCTTCCATCGTTACGTGTTTTTTTTTTTTTTATCAGGTTATGTGGCGTGACCCTGTGGATCTTACAATACACAGATAACGTACTCGAACGAGCGCGTTAATATAAAGCTGTGATGTGCAGCTGCGCTACTGTCAGAGCCGCTGTTATAGAGAATTAATCACCACCTCCTGACCAATCAGAGTCCAGAACTCGGCAGCGGCGTGGAGGAAAACTGCACGTGCGCTCGGTTCCGGTTTACTCCACAGTTGGTGTATGAAGAGGTTCAGAGCGCACGACTGTGAAACAAAAACAGTCGGCTGCAGCTGCTACACGGGTACCGTGTGTGTGTGTGTGTGTGTGTGTGTGTGTGTGTTTCTGTCGCTTTGCCATCATATCAGTGTTTGTCTACGGTACAGGTGTCCTGTGTGTGTTTGTTAGCTCACAGCTGATTACAGGCTTTTAACGTCATTAGCTTCAGCCTGTCAGCAGTCAGCTGTTAAACAGAGGGAATAATACACAGCTTCATCTATCTATCTCTCTCTCTATCTCTCTATCTCTCTCTCTCTCTCTCTCTCTATCTATCTATCGAAGATTTCTGATGAAAAACAAAACAGTTTAAGAGGAAATCTTTATTATTAGAAGTTATTACAGGCTGAAAGAATGACATGAAGGAAGAGAGGGATTTATAGAGGAAAAAAGAGGAAGTAAGAAAGAGAAGAAAGAAAAGCAAAAAGAGAACATTCATAAGATACATGATTTAAAAGAAGAAGAAGAAATTGGGTTTTGGGAAAAAAAAGATGCGCAAAAAAAAACAGGAGATCGGTTACTGTCTTGGGGAAAGAAAGAAAGAAAGAAAGAAAGAAAGAAAGAAAGAAAGAAAGAAAGAAAGAAAGAAAGAAAGAAAGAAAGAAAGAAAGAAAAAAGGAAAAGGGAAAGTAAGAAAGGAAAAAGAAAGAAAGAAAGAAAGAAAGAAAGAAAGAGAGGAGCAAGCAAGCAAGAAAGAAAGAAAGATAGAAAGAAAAAGGGAAAGTAAGAAAGGAGAAAGAAAGAGAGATAGAGAGATAGAGAAAAAAAAAGGAGAAAGAAAGAAAGAACGAGAGAAAGAAAGAAAAAAGGAAATAAAGGAAAAAAGGAAAGAAAGAAAGAAAGTTTAAGTTGAGGCGAGACTGCTGATTGGTCAGACGCCCGTTATGATGTCATCACGTTACAAATTCAAATCTAAACCTTCCATCAGTGTTTCAATTATTTGTTAAAGTTCTGGACTGTGATTGGTCGTCAGGTGGTGATTAATTCTCTGTAACAGCGGCTCTGACAGTAGTGCAGGTTTATATTAACTCCTTATTTTAATACGTTATCGTTTCCATAGTAACGGCTCGGTCACAGGGACTCGTACGGCGAACGCTCCACATAGACAGAGTTTACAAACCGTTGACGCGGTCAGCTTTTCTGTACGACGTTTATTTGATTAAGGTTTAGGGAAGGAGTCTCCAGTGTCAGAGGAAGTTTTCCCATAGGAATGTCGTTGGAATGAAATGAGGAATAAAATGTGTAACGGCCGCCGGGTCGCTGAGGCGTAAGAGAGGAATGAAAGCGTCTGGGACGCGCTGTTGTGGGAAAAGAACAGTCTGTGTAGCACTGTTATTCCTCTCACGGTTCAAAGAAAAGAGGAATAAAGGACTCGGGGAGCGGATGTGTGCGGTAAACACTCCACATGAAGAGGAAGAGCTGTGAGAAATAACAAGTCCACTAATTTTAGCTTCCAATAGCGTAAAGGACGCGGGCGGAGCTGGAGTGTGTGGCGTGAAGTGCTCCAACTCGCCGGTGTGCAATAACTAAAGCCTTTAATCAGACGGAAAGTGCTGGGAGAGCGACTTTCTGACACGATGGACCCGAACGGCTCCTTCGCGCCGAGCCGAGTTCAGAGATCAATAACACTGTGAGCAACGGCCAGGAATAAATGTAGGAGCCTAATGTGGCTGAATTTCTCATTTAAGACGTGGTGCGCTAACCTCCTTAGCTCATTCCCTCGAGGAAATGGGGGATATGATTAGGAATTCGTTAGCGGGATTCTATTTTTATGCTGATGACACACTTTTCGCCTCGCCTTTCTTCTTCTCTCCTCTCTCTCTATCCTCTCTCTCCTCCCTCTCTATCCTCTCTCTCTCCTCTCTCTCCTCCCTCTCTATCCTCTCTCTCTCCTCTCTCTCCTCCCTCTCTATCCTCTCTCTCTCCTCTCTCTCCTCCCTCTCTATCCTCTCTCTCTCCTCTCTCTCTATATTCTCTCTCTCCTCCCTCTCTTCTCTCTCTATCCTCTCTCTCTCCTCTCTCTCCTCCCTCTCTATCCTCTCTCTCTCCTCTCTCTCCTCCCTCTCTATCCTCTCTCTCTCCTCTCTCTCTATATTCTCTCTCTCCTCCCTCTCTTCTCTCTCTATCCTCTCTCTCTCCTCTCTCACCTCCCTCTCTTCTCTCTCTATCCTCTTTCTCTCCTCCCTCTCTTCTCTCTCTATCCTCTCTCTCTCCTCTCTCTATATTCTCTCTCTCCTCCCTCTCTTCTCTCTCTATCCTCTCTCTCTCCTCTCTCTCCTCTCTCTATCCTTTCTCCTCTCTCTCTTCTCTCTCTCCTCCCTCCCCTTTCTCTCTATCCTCTCTCTCCTCTCTCTAACCTCTCTCTCCTCCCTCTCCTTTCTCTCCTCTCTCTCTATCCTCTCTCTCTGTACTCTCTCTCCTATCTCTCCTCCTTCTCCTCTCTGCTCCCTCTCTCTATCTTCCCTCTCCTCTCTCTCTCTTCCCACTCCTCTCTCTTTTCTCTCTGCTCCTCTCTCTCTCTCATCTCCTCTTTTCCCTCTCCTCTTTTCTCTCTCATCTCTCTCTCCTCTTTCTCCTCTCTCTCTCTCCTGCTTCTGCTCTCTCATCTCCCTCTCCTCTCCTCCCTCTCCTTACTTTTTTCTCTCTCATCGCTCTCTCTCCTCTTTCTCCTCTCTTCTCTTTCCTTTCTCTCTCTGTTCCCCTCTCTCTCATCTCTCTCTCTCTCTGCTCCTTCTCCTTTCTCTTTCCTCTCTCTCATATCCCTCCTTTCTCTCTCTCTCTCCCTCTCTCCTCTCTCTCAGCCGCAGATTCGAGACGTCGCGTCGTTTGCCGAGTTAGATTTTCCCTCCGCTCCCTATTGTATCGGACACGTGTAGATTAGATTAGAGTCAGGACTGTCACGCAGATGAGCGTATCTGAGAGAAATACTTTATTAAGTTAAAAGAAATCGGCGCCTGTGTGTTTGATGAACTCGCTGGAACTGACAGTGATATTAGAGAGAGAATCATAATGCAGCGTTTTTGGACGCGTGAGGATCACAGCGCCGGGGGGGAAGGAGGATGAACGCGATGAGATTACAGCGTCGTTCATTAGAATATCCGTGAGTCTGCGTGTGTACACTCTCACGTACAGCGCCATGTATAAGGGAGAACGTTCGGGAAATATCGCACCGCTTTCGCACTTTTACGTGTAATCCTACAGGAATGTGTTCGCGTAACGCGTGAGTTCCTGTTCTCACTTACGTTACAGCAGCTATAACCAGTCCTTCCCTCCCCGGCCCGCTCTTCAGAATAAGTTAACAAGTCAATCTTATTAAAAAACGCGGCTGAATGTGTTTTGTTCGTCAGAATAGTTTTACCTCTGGCTGCTAGTGTTACAAAGCGCTGACACTGGAGACTCCTCCCATAAATATCAATCAAATATACATCTCCTTATGAAAAAAAAAACAAAAACATCAACGATTTTCCAACAAAGTCCCCGTGAACGAGCCGTTGCTATGGAAACGATAACGTATTAGAACAAGCGCGTTAATAAATAACAAACCTGTGATTTGCAGCTGCGCTACTGTCAGCTCAGCGAGTACCGTGGATGCTTAGCTCGCTAGGTAGCTAGCTAACTAACGCACCTGATGCTGCGTTGAGTGAACCGCATACAATTGCCGCCATCATGGTGAAAACCTCCCTCGCGTCCTCCGAGCTAGTTAGCTAACCAGCCGTTTAGCTAATTGTAGGCTAGTTGGTTTGGTAGCAAAACATTCCTAATTTGCATATTCATGTATATTTTAATGAGGACGACGCCTCGGCTCCTCAGCATGAAAAGTGATGATACGTGACGCAGGGCCACGTTTATCTGTTACGGAAATATCGAAGTGAATAAATATATAATTGGATATTATTATGATGCACGTGGTGTGAATACGGTCAGCTCGTTCCGGTCCGGTATTTATACTCTCATGTGTAAGGGTAAGAATATCAGCGAACCCCTCCGTCGGCTTGGCTCGGCTGCGCTATCGGGTATTGTGTCTGTCCAAACAGGACGGGGATTCTCTGGACAGAGGCGGCGCGCGGCTTCGCGTTTGTTTTCCAGTGAAAGCGAGGGACGAGGGGGGCGATTACACATCCTGACGGCCGTGATTAATCACCGCTCGGCAGACATCTGAATAGAACTCGGGAAAGGTTTAACTTTTTAATTCATCCCACACGCAATCTATTCGAACCAGCTGCTGCCTCGCCTCGCCTCGCCTCGCACCGCCTTTTCCCAGTGACCACTGCTTCTGTTCTCTCTCTCTCTCTCTCTCTCTCTCTCTCTCTCTCTCTCTCTGTGTTTCCTTGGCTTTCATAATTATCTAGGGAAAGGGGGACGGCGAGAGCAGTTGTTCTTTTCCGAGAACGTTTTGGCCGCATCGCACCGTCTCTCGTTATGCTCCGATTGTTGCCCGGCTTTTATCGTGGAAATTGTTCATTTGAGGGAACAATAAGGAAATTGGTTATTTTCTATATATATATATATAAAAAAATTAAAATTAAACTAAAATTCTTTTTTTTTTCTTTTTTTAACTGAAAGAAAGAAAGAAAAAAAACCCTTTGCAAACAAGGCGATGGTGTTCCTGTGGAGGAAAAGACAATAATACGGAGCACATGTCACAGAGGGGATGAAAACACTTTTTTTTTTTAAACGGCCCTGTCTCTAACCGCCTTTATTTTCCCAACTCGCTCTCAAGCTGCGCCGATATCTATCTCTCCAGAGGAGGAAAAGCCACAGACGCACTCATCAAAACCAACTGGGGAGCACAAATATCCATCTCTCTATCTCTCTCTCTCTCTCGCTCTCGCTCTCTCCCTCACACACACACACACACACACACACACACAGATATAAGTATATATAGATTTAGATATAGATAGATAATGACTATACGAAGTGAAAAACATGCACAAAGACACACAGTGAAAACCCTCCGATCAAATTATTCATACAGGATAAAAGACAATAAAAGAAAATGAAGAGATCTGAAATATTTACGCCATGTTTATGCTTCTCGCCCCAAACACGCCCCACAAACCTTATAAACATTTACTGTCACCATCCCACAGTGTTTTATTCCTCTTACACCACAGCAGGTCACCACCGATTACACCTTTTATTTAACAAGAACCACACGTCACACTTTGATCCATTTATAGCTACATTTAACGTCTGTGAAACGAGTCAGTTCCTGTTCTCGCTTACGCTACAGCAGCTATAAACACTCGCTCCCTCACCATCCCTCTCTCTCTTCTCTCTCTTCATTCCCTCTCTCTCTTTATTCCCTCTCTCTCTTCTCTCTCTTCATTCCCTCTCTCTCTTCTCTCTCTTCATTCCCTCTCTCTATTCTCTCTCTTCATTCCCTCTCTCTATTCTCTCTCTTCATTCCCTCTCTCTCTTCATTCCCTCTCTCTATTCTCTCTCTATTCCCTCTCTCTATTCTCTCTCTTCATTCCCTCTCTCTGTTCTCTCTCTTCATTCCCTCTCTCTCTTTATTCCCTCTCTCTATTCTCTCTCTATTCCCTCTCTCTATTCTCTCTCTTCATTCCCTCTCTCTCTCTATTCTCTCTCTATTCTCTCTCTTTATTCCCTCTCTTTATTCTCTCTCTCTATTCTCTCTCTCTATTCCCTCTCTCTCTTCTCTCTCTCTCTTCTCTCTCTTTATTCTCTCTCTCTATTCTCTCTCTCTATTCTCTCTCTTCATTCCCTCTCTCTATTCTCTCTCTTCATTCCCTCTCTCTCTTCTCTCTCTTCATTCCCTCTCTCTATTCTCTCTCTTCATTCCCTCTCTCTCTTCATTCCCTCTCTCTCTTCATTCCCTCTCTCTGTTCTCTCTCTTCATTCCCTCTCTCTATTCTCTCTCTTTATTCCCTCTCTTTATTCCCTCTCTATTCTCTCTCTCTTTATTCCCTCTCTTTATTCTCTCTCTCTATTCCCTCTCTCTCTTCTCTCTCTCTCTTCTCTCTCTTTATTCTCTCTCTTTATTCCCTCTCTCTTTATTCCCTCTCTCTTTATTCCCTCTCTCTATACTCTCTCTATATACTCTCTCTCTATTCCCTCTCTTTATTCCCTCTCTTTATTCCCTCTCTTTATTCTCTCTCTCTTTATTCCCTCTCTTTATTCCCTCTCTCTATTCTCTCTCTATTCTCTCTCTTTATTCCCTCTCTGTTCTCTCTCTCTCTTTATTCCCTCTCTTTATTCTCTCTCTATTCTCTCTCTCTCTATTCCCTCTCTCTCTTCTCTCTCTCTTCTCTCTCTTTATTCCCTCTCTTTATTCCCTCTCTTTATTCTCTCTCTCTTTATTCTCTCTCTTTATTCCCTCTCTCTTTATTCCCTCTCTCTATACTCTCTCTCTATTCCCTATCTTTACTCTCTCTCTCTCTTCACGTCAATAAGACAAAATAAATAAACAAATCAATAAAACGCAGCTTGTTACGTCGCGCTACCGAGAAACTGCAAAGAAGCGTAAACTCCTCCGTCCTGAAGGTGTTGCAGCTTTACCTCTGACACTGGAGACTCCTTCCATCAATATCGGCGATTATTCTAATCTGGTCATTATTAGTGTAGCGTAATGATCTTTTACTATAGAAACAATAATATATTAGAGCGAGCGCATTAATATTCATTTTAATATAAAGCTCTCCTGACCAATCAGAACGCAGAATTCAACAACCCGGTGGAATAACCTGTAATACTCAACATGCGCAACATACGAACATACACACTATTGTTATTATTATTATTATTATTATTATTATTATTATTATTATTATGGAGATTGTGATTTATCCTCACTATTTAATCTGAGAAGCTGTTAATTGGTTCGATCCTCAGCTCGCTGTGTTCCTGCCAGTGCACACGTTCCGAAAGAAAAGAGATAATTGAACATAAAATCCTAGTCGTGTTTTTGTTTTTCGGCGCAGAAACCGGCGAGCGCTTTTCCGAATAAAGAAATGTTTCACGATGATGTACGACGAAGCCAGACGAGACGCAGCCTGGGTTCATTATGCAGCCCAAAAAATAAATGGT